>NC_053023.1:589772867-589966569 GCF_003073215.2 Triticum urartu | reverse complement strand
TGGGCATTGCTGGAAAAGCTTTACTTAAGGCGAACTGTCAAGGGGTTCCCATTATAGCCCAACCGCGTGAGGAACGCAAAATCCGGGAACATAACACCGATATGACGGAAACTAGGGCGGCAAGAGTGGAACAAAACACCAGGCATAAGGCCGAGCCTTCCACCCTTTACCAAGTATATAGATGCATTAATTAAATAAGATATATAGTGATATCCCAACAAGTAAACATGTTCCAACAAGGAACAACATCTCCATGTACCAACAAGGAACAAACTTCAATCTTCACCTGCAACTAACAACGCTATAAGAGGGGCTGAGCCAAGCGGTAACATAGCCAATCAACGGTTTGCTAGGACATGGTGGGTTAGAGGTTTGACATGGCAATTTGGGAGGCTGACAAGCAAAAGGTAGGCATCGTAGCATTGGCATGGCAAAAGAGCGAGCAAACTAGCATAGCAAAGATAGTAGTGATTTCGAGGGTATGATCATCTTGCCTGAAATCCCGCAAGGAAGAAGAACGAGTCCATGAGGAAGACAAACAGACGTAGACGAACGGGTCCTCACAACACGACGTTAACGGAACCAACCCGGAGAAGCAACACCGGAAAAGAGCAAACAACATAGTAAACAACCAACGCATAGACATGACATGATGCACAAACAATTATGATGCATGTCCGGTTTAATGAAGCATGGCATGGCAAAGTGCACAAACAACACTACAAGTTAAGTGGAGCTCAATATGCAACGAATTGCATATTGAAGAAACACCACGTCAATTATTTAGTTCTCTCTCGGTTAGGTACTCAACAATATTAAATGTTGTTAAACATGGCAAGAGGGGAAGCATGATGAAACTATCTAATCTAGGCAAGTTTAAATGAGGCCGGAACAACAAAACAACAAGTCCGGAAACTCCTCATGTGCATAAATTAGATTTGGTACTGTTCTGCCCAAAACATTATTTTAGGGTTGTTTAACATGCAAATAAAGGTCACCATGTTAAACTAGGCATTTTTCTACCCCATTTACATATAGAGTTTATGAAAATCGGAGTTACGGTTAATTAGCCATGAATTAAATCTTTTTAGCATGGCATAGGAGCAAATTAATGCAAACAACATTTTAAATATTTCAAACATAGATGAAAGTTGGATATTATTAATCTACACAAAATTCTGAGCAAGTTTCATATATAACTTATTTTAATCCGATGCACGGTTAGTGAGTTATTAAATGCATGAACTAGGGGGACTATTCTGCAAAACTGCAATCTCTGGAATATTAGACAAAATCGCAGGACGAGAAAAGAAAACATGATCGGGCTGAAACTGGGCAAGCCCAACAGAGAAAAAAATAGAGGAGGGGGCGCTGGGGGTCGGCTCACCCTGGGCCTTGGCCCATCTGCAGAGAGAGGCCGGCGGATCTGGCGAAGGAAGCTGGGGAGGAGGCCGAGTGAGGCTGGACCGCGGGGAGGACGATTGGACCGGCCCACGCGGGCGCGGTCAACGGAGGGAGCTGGGCTGGATGCGGGGGCGTGGGCGAGCTGGGCCTTCGGGAGGGCGCGGCCCACGCGGAAGGTCGACGGCGACGAGAGGAACCAGCTAGATCGGTTCCTCCCGATCCATGGCGATGGCGGCGATGGAGGATTCCGGCAGGGTGCGGCGATGTAGGGAGGCCAAGGAGCTCCGGATCTGGCAGGGCTCGGCTCCCCGGGGCCGGATCGAGGTAGAGGCGAGCTGGACGGCGGCTGGGAAACGAAGGGGCGACGGGGGCGGACTCCAGCGAGGGTCGGTGATGACCGGAGCCAAGTCCGGCGCTGCACTGCGGCGGCGTTCCGGCGAGGGTCGGTGGCGGCGCGAAGCGCCCGAGGCGGCGGGGACGAATCAGAGGCGCGGCGGGGAGCCTCGGGCCCGGGAGGGCCTGCGGCGGGCCTCGCGGGCTCTGCGGCGTGGTGCGGCGAAGTGGGCACCGAGCGGACAGATGGCGCGCGCTGGTTGGCTAGCGGCGGCGGCGAGGTGACGTGGCAGCCTATGGTTGGCTGGAGCGGCGTGGAGGGGCGCGGACATGTCCGGTGAAGGTGGGGATTTCGTTCGGCGGCGCGGATCTGAGAATTTTTAGGGTTAGGGGAAGAATGAACCGCGAATTTCGGAGGGGGTTGTATATATAGGCATAGAGGGAGCTAGGAGAGTCCAAATGAAGTGCGGTTTTCGGCCACGCGATCGTGATCGAACGACCGAGATGATGGAGCAGAGTTAGGTGGGTTTTGGGCCAAATTGGAAGGGTGTTGGGCTGCAACACACACGAGGCCTTTTCGGTCCCTCGGTTAACCGTTGGAGTATCAAACGAAGTCCAAATGGTACGAAACTTGACAGGCGGTCTACCGGTAGTAAACCAAGGCCGCATGGCAAGACTCGGTCCAATCCGGAAATGTTTAATCCCCACACATGAAAGAAAGGTAGAAATGACCACCGGAGAAGAACGGAACGCTGGATTGCAAAACGGACAACGGGGAAAATCCTCGGATGCGTGAGACGAACACGTATGCAAATGAAATGCGCATGATGACATGATATGCAATGCATGACACGCAAGGAATGACAAGGCAACACCAGCGAATAACTGAACGACACCTGGCACATCGGTCTCGGGGCGTTACAACACTCCACCACTACGAGAGGATCTCGTCCCGAGATCTAGAATGGCACCGAAGGGAAAACGGAAGAGAAAGAGAAGCGGTAAACTAAGTTGCTTCTTGACAAAAGAGTAAAAACAAAGAACCTTGAAGAGGTTAATCCATATCGATAAAAGAATACAATGGAGATGAATGAAGTTGAACGCACTTCGGTAGGGAAGAGGAAAACAAGGAATTACAAATTTGGGCAGCACTTCGTTTGAGAAGGGACGCAAAACTTGATAAGATGAGAGAACTTGAAAAGAGGGCACAACACTCCGGTTAAAAAGATAAGGATGAAAAGAACACGATCTTAGACAAACGAGATGATGGGTTGAGAAGAGCAACATCAATAGACCTCCAGGAGAATAGAATAGAAGTCAGATCATTACAATAGGAGAATGGAGAAGAAAATGCCAACATCTGTCTGCCACAAAAGAGCTCGACAAAGCATCTTTAGAAGAAGGGTCGAACGGAATTGTTGGAACACCAACAATGAAAAGAATAAGCTTGATATGGTCTTATGGAATACATCTCAAATTATGAGGTGACAACCTGCCACTCACGGGAAAAAGAGTTTATTGGTAAGAACAAGGAGACGAGAACTATATCACCGGGAGGATAAATGAAGAACGTGGGTCATTTATGAGCACCATAGATAGCAACAGTCCATAGGGAAAGCTTAAGGTGAAATATAACCCAACATAGCTCCAATGACGAGATTGATGGATTTAAAATATCTCATTCATGACAACATGTGAATCATGAAACATGAATTCAAAATATCAAGAATGACATAATACCACCTCCAATGATATGGAAGAAAGAATTGCACTCCGGATAGCAAGATGAAGAAAGCTTGAGCTCCTTTTGAAAGGAATCTCAATGAACACTTGGAGAAAGAATTAAATCCTTGATGAACCATCATGTAGAACCTTCATGAAGAACTCCGGTAACCAAAAGGAATGAAAAGAAAGAGAAATTGAAAACACAAGGTGAATCCTTGCAATGATTTAGGTAGATATCCGTGATAATATAATTGAAAGAGGTTGGAACTCCGGAAAAGAAAG
Organism: Triticum urartu; assembly: GCF_003073215.2. Classification (NCBI taxonomy): domain Eukaryota; kingdom Viridiplantae; phylum Streptophyta; class Magnoliopsida; order Poales; family Poaceae; genus Triticum; species Triticum urartu. The sequence goes on along the minus strand of NC_053023.1, from coordinate 589,962,825 downwards.
ATGAGCTATTGAAACCAAGAATAAGTATGATGAGTCACTCCGGAAAAAAAACAGGAATTGAACAAACTCGATGAAACAAGAATAAGAATTATATTATGTGTATCCTTCGCCAATTAAATTGATGACAATCAACGGATTTGGCCTATTCCTTATTCTTGTAGAAAAGATTAAGAGAGATATAACATCAGACTTGGGAAGGTATCGAACGAACCACCGGAAGGGTTGAAACAACGAATAAATTGATATGATAAGAAAGAAAAAGAAATCTTGAACGAACCACCGTAAGAATTAAAAATGCTCGAAGTTGGGGTGCATCACCGGTAAGAATTTGCAAATGAACGAAGGTGCTTGAGACAAACTAGATACATGAGAACGAAGGGATCACGAACTGAATAGAGAATATTTGAATGATGCACCGGTAGGATTGGAGAATGAGGGCTGAAAACTGAGAAAGAATAATTATGAGATGATGGGCTCCGGAGAATCAAACTGAAAATACTCTGAATTACTCCGGATGGTTGAAAAGAATTCCCACAACCGAAACAATTATGAGAGAATAGCAACAAGCTAGCACCACGAGTCTTGAAGAGAATGGAGCAAGATTAAAGAGAAACTCTTCTTCGGTCTTCAAAACGAAGAGAAACACCACCATGAATTATTTAGACACTCCGGAAGAATCAAAACGAAGAGGTTGAGCCAATTATGAAAAGAATTTGAAAAAAATCTTGGAGGAAAACATAGGACTGATGACAATTCATTCTTACGTCAAACTTCGAAAAGAATTTGAGAATACCTCCGGGAAAATAAGAAGAGTCAGGTAAGATCCTGGGAAAAGACCTGTGGGTTAGGGCCCACTCAAAAGAAACACCATAGAATGATTTGAAAGAGAGGTTGCACCAGTTGAATAAAATGACTTGAATGAGATAACAACCTCGAAATAGGTTGAACGAATCTTGAATGACAAGACGAGCCTTTTGAGAAAGCTTGAGCACGCCGGAACAAATGAATAGTGAGAAGTGAATTATTATGAGGTGCACCGGTATGAGAAGGCATTGAAATGAGGAAAGGGTAGGATCACCAAAACTTGACTTGAAACCACCGGAGAAGATAAAAGAAACGAAGAATGATGAGCTAGAAGCTCCGTTAGTATCTTTATGAGAATCACCGGATACAAATATTGAAGGAAAAGAATGGAGAAGTCTCCCAACAATAACATGATACTTGATTGAGATATATGAGTCCTCGGAGAAAAGCAAGGGAGGGAGGGTGGGAAAAACAAAGACAATTTGGAATAGATGAAACGAACACCGTTGAGAAGAAGTGATAATTGATCTTGCGGGAGTTGAAATGATCGGATCCACTTGAAGAGAAACACGCCGGTTGAAAAGAAATTGAAATGACAAACTCGATGATCGAGAAGGATTAGTATTCACATCGGAGTATGAGAACACCGCTTAGAGAAGGTATGGAATCAACACTTGACTTCGAAGCAACTCGAATACCACAACTCAAAACAAAACAAAGGATTGGCTTGCAGAATAAGCCGGAACAAACATATGATAGAGATTTCGTCCGAAGTTTTCGTGGTGGGGCCTACACGGGCTCAATCGTACAGCACCATCATGTGCAAGGCAGTCCACATGACATACGAAGCGTCTCCGAGTCGGCATAGCCAATGACTCTTTAAGACACAACGAGACCACTGTAAAACCGACCGTGAATAGGCGGACCACTAGACGTCGAACCCCAATCTCATATCATGCATCTGTCGGAAAGATATCCTAAGAGCTACTTGAATTCCCACTTATAAACTCCCGAAACTTTTGTTATGCAATCAGGTGTTGGGGATACAGGGGAAGCATAATATCTCACCCAAAACTAGCAAATCCTACATCCAGTTGTATCCATCCTTCAACACATAACCAAGAAACCTTCGGAAATCATCTACCTCAACCTTCGAAAAGCATCCGTTATACAAGTTATGGCGATACTCCCGAACTCCCGCCCCAGTACTGGGTGGCGTCGAGGTTATCTCACCAACGAACTGCATAAAAGAGATTTTCGATGTCGGCGTACTAAACTCAAATATTCCAGAACTGCAACGATAAAATTATGATGACAACACCTCAGAGCTCAACTCCCCGAGACACTTCCACTAAACCCCTGACAGGAGGCACCAAGACAATGTTCTCATCATAAAACCATCGGAACGTTTCCAAGATACCCGCGTGATCCTAAAAAAAATTTAGCGAAATTTGAGAAGAGAAGAGTCAAAACTCTACGTCAGGATGCCATACCAGAGCGATGAGGAGACTGGGAAGTAAAAAGAATTCCTAAACTCTCCGATATATAATTCCTAAATGACTCAAAACATTTTTTCTAGACACAACTCGGCCGCTAAAAACGATCAAGCAATGGGGCTCCTAAGGTCGGGGAAGGCTCTGATTACCAACTTGTAACACCCTCGATGCGACTATATCTCCCACGTGTCGAGGCACGACTTAGAGGCATAATCGCATTGAAGGTATATGTCGCAAGTGAGGTAATCTTCACACAACCCATGTAATACATAAGGGAAAGAGATACATAGTTGGCTTACAATCGCCACTTCACACAATTACATGAATTAAACATTACATCAATCAAATACACTCATGGTCCGACTACGGAACCAAAAATAAAAAAAGAACCCCAAATGCGACACGGTCCCCGATCGACCTCAACTCGGCTCCACTACTGATCGACTAGAACGAAACAACATAAAGGACAAGATCTTCATTGAGCTCCTCCTGAGCTTGGTTGCGTCATCTGCACGGACTCATCGGCAACTGCAAGCTGGTTTTGGAAGTATCTGTGAGCCACAGGGACTCAGCAATCTCGCACCCTCGCGATCAAGACTATTTAAGCTTATGGGTAAGGTAACGGTATGAGGTGGAGCTGCAGCACGCGACTAGCATATATGGTGGCTAACATACGCAAATGAGAGCGAGAAGAGAAGGCAAAGCACGGTCGAGAAATCTATGATCAAGAAGTGATCCTATAGCAACCTACGTCAAGCATAACTCCAACATCCGTGTTCACTTCCCGGACTCCGCCGGAAAGAGACCATCACGGTTACACACGCTGTTGATTCATTTTAATTAAGGTCAAGTTCAGGTTTTCTACAACCGGACGCTAACAAATTCCCATCTACCCATAACCGCGGGTACGGCTTTCGAAAGTTCAAATCCCTGCAGGGATGTCCCAACTTAGCCCATGACAAGCTCTCACGGTCAACGAAGGAATAGACCTCCACCCGAGACGTTCCGATCAGACTCGGTATCCCGGTACAACAAGACATTTCGACAGGGTAAAACTAAACCAGCAACCCCGCCCGAATGTGCCGACAAATCCCGATAGGAGCTGCACATATCTCTTTCTCAGGGCACACCGGATCGTCCAAACTTCCGGTAGGCCAGCCTAGAGTTGCCCCTGGTGGCCACCGGCGGCTGACAAGTTGGACCAACACTCAGAGGAGCACGGGGGGGGGGGGGGGTAAAATAATCATGACCCTTGGGCGCGCGACCCCCAAGGGAAAAGAAAATGCTGGGTGGCAAATGGTAAAACCAATGTTGGGCATTGCTGGAAAAGCTTTACTTAAGGCGAACTGTCAAGGGGTTCCCATTATAGCCCAACCGCGTGAGGAACGCAAAATCCGGGAACATAACACCGATATGACGGAAACTAGGGCGGCAAGAGTGGAACAAAACACCAGGCATAAGGCCGAGCCTTCCACCCTTTACCAAGTATATAGATGCATTAATTAAATAAGATATATAGTGATATCCCAACAAGTAAACATGTTCCAACAAGGAACAACATCTCCATGTACCAACAAGGAACAAACTTCAATCTTCACCTGCAACTAACAACGCTATAAGAGGGGCTGAGCCAAGCGGTAACATAGCCAATCAACGGTTTGCTAGGACATGGTGGGTTAGAGGTTTGACATGGCAATTTGGGAGGCTGACAAGCAAAAGGTAGGCATCGTAGCATTGGCATTGCAAAAGAGCGAGCAAACTAGCATAGCAAAGATAGTAGTGATTTCGAGGGTATGATCATCTTGCCTGAAATCCCGCAAGGAAGAAGAACGAGTCCATGAGGAAGACAAACAGACGTAGACGAACGGGTCCTCACAACACGACGTTAACGGAACCAACCCGGAGAAGCAACACCGGAAAAGAGCAAACAACATAGTAAACAACCAACGCATAGACATGGCATGATGCACAAACAATTATGATGCATGTCCGGTTTAATGAAGCATGGCATGGCAAAGTGCACAAACAACACTACAAGTTAAGTGGAGCTCAATATGCAACGAATTGCATATTGAAGAAACACCACGTCAATTATTTAGTTCTCTCTCGGTTAGGTACTCAACAATATTAAATGTTGTTAAACATGGCAAGAGGGGAAGCATGATGAAACTATCTAATCTAGGCAAGTTTAAATGAGGCCGGAACAACAAAACAACAAGTCCGGAAACTCCTCATGTGCATAAATTAGATTTGGTACTGTTCTGCCCAAAACATTATTTTAGGGTTGTTTAACATGCAAATAAAGGTCACCATGTTAAACTAGGTATTTTTCTACCCCATTTACATATAGCATATAGAGTTGATGAAAATCGGAGTTACGGTTAATTAGCTATGAATTAAATCATTTTAGCATGGCATAGGAGCAAATTAATGCAAACAACATTTTAAATATTTCAAACATAGATGAAAGTTGGATATTATTAATCTACACAAAATTCTGAGCAAGTTTCATATATAACTTATTTTAATCCGATGCACGGTTAGTGAGTTATTAAATGCATGAACTAGGGGGACTATTCTGCAAAACTGCAATCTCTGGAATATTAGACAAAATCGCAGGACGAGAAAAAAAACATGATCGGGCTGAAACTGGGCAAGTCCAACAGAGAAAAAAAAATAGAGGAGGGGGCTCTGGGGGTCGGCTCACCCTGGGCCTTGGCCCATCTGCAAAGAGAGGCCGGCGGATCTGGCGAAGGATGCTGGGGAGGAGGCCGAGCGAGGCTGGACCGCGGGGAGGACGATTGGGCCGGCCCACGTGGGTGCGGTCAACGGAGGGAGCTGGGCTGGATGCGGGGGCGCCGGCGAGCTGGGCCTTCAGGAGGGCGCGGCCCACGCGGAAGGTCGACGGCGACGAGAGGAACCAGCTGGATCGGTTCCTCCCGATCCATGGCGATGGCGGCGATGGAGGATTCCGGCAGGGTGCGGCGAGGTAGGGAGGCTAAGGAGCACCAGATCCGGTGGGGCTCGGCTCCCCGGGGCCGGATCGAGGCAGAGGCGAGCTGGACGGCGGCTGGGAAACGAAGGGGCGATGGGGGCGGACTCCGGCGAGGGTCGGTGATGACCGGAGCCAAGTCCGACGCTGCACTGCGGCGGCGTTCCGGCAAGGGTCGGTGGCGGCGCGAAGCGCCCGAGGCGGTGGGGACGAAGGAGAGGCGCGGCGGGGAGCCTCGGGCCCGGGAGGGCCTGCGGCGGGCCTCGCGGGCTCTGCGGCGTGGTGCGGCGAAGTGGGCACCGAGCGGACAGATGGCGCGCTCTGGTTGGCTAGCGGCGGCGGCGAGGTGACGTGGCAGCCTTTGGTTGGCTGGAGCGGCGTGGAGGGGCGCGGACATGTCCAGTGAAGGTGGGGATTTCGTCCGGCGGCACGGATCTGAGAATTTTTAGGGTTAGGGGAAGAATGAACCGCGAATTTCGGAGGGGGGTTGTATATATAGGCATAGAGGGAGCTAGGAGAGTCCAAATGAGGTGCGGTTTTCGGCCACGCGATCGTGATCGAACGACCGAGATGATGGAGCAGAGTTAGGTGGGTTTTGGGCCAAATTGGAAGGGTGTTGGGCTGCAACAGACACGAGGCCTTTTCGGTCCCTCGGTTAACCGTTGGAGTATCAAACGAAGTCCAAATGGTACGAAACTTGACAGGCGGTCTACCGATAGTAAACCAAGGCCGCTTGGCAAGACTCGGTCCAATCCGGAAATGTTTAATCCCCACACATGAAAGAAAGGTAGAAATGACCACCGGAGAAGAACGGAACGCCGGATTACAAAACGGACAACGGGGAAAATGCTCGGATGCGTGAGACGAACACGTATGCAAATGAAATGCGCATGATGACATGATATGCAATGCATGACACACAAGGAATGACAAGGCAACACCAGCGAATAACTTAATGACACCTGGCACATCGGTCTCGGGGCGTTACAACTTCACACAAACTTTTGCAAGGTTCAACCTCTTCGTTTTGATTCTTCTGGAGTGTCTAAATAATTCATGGTGGTGTTTCTCGTCGTTTTGAAGACCGAAGAAGAGTTTCTCTTTAATCTTGCTCCATTCTCTTCAAGACTCGTGGTGCTAGCTTGTTGCTATTCTCTCATAATTGTTTCGGTTGTGGGAATTCTTTTCAACCATCCGGAGTAATTTAGAGTATTTTCAGTTTGATTCTCCGGAGCCCATCATCTCATAATTATTCTTTCTCAGTTTTCAGCCCTCATTCTCCAATCCTACCGGTGCATCATTCAAATATTCTCTATCCAGTTCGTGATCCCTTCGTTCTCATGTATCTAGATTCTATCGAGCATCTTCGTTCATTTTTTTAATTCTTCCCGGTGTTTCTTTATCTTCTCTTAATTCATTTTCAATTCTTACGGTGGTTCTTTCAAGATCTCTCTTCCTTGTTCATCATATCAATTCATTTGTTGTTCCAATCCTACCGGTGGTTCGTTGAAGACGTTCTCAAGATTATGTTATATCTATATTAGTCCTTTTTCAACGAGAATTAGCAATATGCCAAATCCATGATTGCCATCAATTTAAATTGGTGAAGGATAAGCATAATGTAATTCTTATTCTTGTTTCATCCTTATGTTAATCTTTTCTTCTGGAGTTTGTTCACGATGATTAAATTCTTGGGTTCAAGTGCTCATCCTTCTTTCCCAGAGTTCCAAGCTCTAATTTCCATGAAGCTCCATCTAAATCATCGCAAGGTTTCACCTTGCATTCTTCATTTTCTAATCCGGAGTGCAATTGTTCTTCCTTATGTTTTGAGGTGGTATTATGTCATTCTTAATAATTTGAGTTCATGTTTCATGATTCACATATTATTAAGAATGAGGTATTTTAAATCCATCAATCTCGTCATTGGAGCTATCTTGGGTTATATTTCACATAAAGCCTTCCCTAAGGATTGTTGCTATCTATGATGCTTATAATTGACCCAAGTTCTTCATCTATCCCCCCGGTGAAATAGTTTCTCGTCTCCTTGTTCAATCCAATCCAATTCCTTTTCCGTTATTGGCAGAATTTCAGCTCATAATTTTGAGATGTATTCCATAAGCCCACATCAAGCTTATCCTTTCGTTGTTGATAATCCAACAACTCCATTCAAGAATATGTTGTAAGTGTGCTCTCTCAAGATTTTGTTTCCTCGTTCATTCCATTCCATTCTTACTTTTGTTCCGGAGGTATTGCAATGTTGCCCTCTTCAACCCATCTACTTGTTTTGTCAAGATCATTTTCCTTTCCTCTGCTTATCCATTTAACCGGAGTGCTGTCAAAAATCGTTCTTACCCCTTGTGCCATTCTTTCAATAGTTCCGGAGGTAGTGTATTGTGATTTGATCAAGTGTCTTCTCATCTTATCAAGTTATTATTCAATTCCTTTTCTTTTCAATCGGAGTGCTGCCCGAAGTTGTTCTCCCTTGTTCCTCTTTTCTAACAGAGTGTTTTCAGCTTCGTCACCTTCATTGTATTCTTTTCTCGAATTCATTCAACCTTTGCAAGGTTCTCTGGTTTCACTCGTTGGTCAGAGAAGCAACTTAGTTATACCTCTTCTCTTTCTCTTCCGTTTTTCCCTCCGGTTCCATTCTAGATCTCGGGGCGAGATCCTCTCGTAGTGGTGGAGTGTTGTAACGCCCCGAGACCGATGTGCCAGGTGTCGTTCAGTTATTCACTGGTGTTGCCTTGTCATTCCTTGCGTGTCATGCATTGCATATCATGTCATCATGCGCATTTCATTTGCATACGTGTTCGTCTCATGCATCCGAGCATTTTCCCCGTTGTCCGTTTTGCAATCCGGCGTTCCGTTCTTCTCCGGTGGTCATTTCTACCTTTCTTTCATGTGTGGGGATTAAACATTTCCGGATTGGACCGAGTCTTGCCAAGCGGCCTTGGTTTACTACCGGTAGACCGCCTGTCAAGTTTCGTACCATTTGGACTTGACAGGCGGTAAACATAGCTGCATCTTCGTTGAACTGCACAAAATTTAATTGCGCAATGGTTGACATGACGATGTGTTTCTCCTTTCTGTATCACCCTTTGTTAGAACGATTGTTCCTGTTAACCGTGCACGTACATACTAATCAAGTGCTACTCCCAATCTGTCATCACAAAGTAATAATGCAATTGTTATGCATGTTAATGTAAGCCCCCGTTAATCTAGTGCCAGTGTTGATTTGATGTGATGGCACTTCTTAGTTAATGGCACTTTTTCATTCTGTCACTCTAATGCCATTGATAACATATGAGATGATGTTGTTAATCATATGCCGCTGCAAAAAAATGACACTACTTAAATAACCATGTTACATATTGATAACCCACAAGTATAGGGGATTGCAACAGTTTTCGAGGATAGAATATTCAACCAAAATTTATTGATTCGGCACAAGGGGAGCCAAACAATATTTGCAGGTATTAGCAACTGAGTTGTCAATTCAACCACACCTGGAGATTAATTATCTACAGCAACGTGATCAGTAGCAAAGTAGTATGATGGCTTTGATAGTAGTAGCAACAACAATAGTAACGGTAATAGTGATACCAATGATTTTGTAGCAACTGCAATAGTAACAGAAACAGTAGTAACTTAGCAGAAAAAATATAAGAGAAATTTGTAGGCATTGGATCGGTGAATTTGTTGGATGATATTCATCATATAACAGTCATAACCTAGGGCGATACGGCACTAGCTCCAGTTCATAAATATAATTTAGGCATGTATTCCGTAAATAGTCATACATGCTTATGGAAAGAACTTGCATGACATCTTTTGTCCTACCCTCCCGTGGCAGCGGGGTCCTATTGGAAACTAAGGGATATTAAGGCCTCCTTTTAATAGAGAACCGGAACAAAGCATTAACACATAGTGAATACATGAACTCCTCAAAGTACGGTTATCACCGGGAAGTGTCCCAACTATTGTCACTCCGGGGTTGCCGGATCATAACACGTAGTAGGTGACTATAACTTGCAAGATCGGATCTAGAACATGGATATAATGGTGATAACATAAATGGTTCAGATCTGGAATCATGGCACCCGGGCCCAAAGTGACAAGCATTAGGCATGGCAAAGTCATAGCAACATCAATCTCAGAACATAATGGATACTAGGGATCAAGCCCTAACAAAACTAACTCAATTACATGATGAATCTCATCCAGCTCCTCACTGACTAGCGAGCCTATGAAGGAATTACTCACTCCCGATGGGGAGCATCATCGAAATTGTCGGGGATATACCCCATGGTATGACCCGGCCGGAAGTATGACCCGGCCGGACTTGGCGACTCACTAGTGACTCGCCTGGACTTGGCGGTTCACTGATGACCTGCCCGGATATCTCCATTCACTGATGACCCGTCAGAACCAGGTGACTCACTGATGACCCGGCAGGCGGGTTAGAGGACTGACAAGACCCGGAGGTCTAGAAGGCTCAAGGCCCAGAAGGCGCGCTTACGTTATGGTGGGCTGGCTTAAGATGGAAGGCGTAAGGAATATTCTACTACAAAGGAAGCAAGACTAGGACTCCACTTGTAATAGAGTAATCCTAATCCTAATAGGACTAGTCATGTAAGCTGCGCCTTCAACATATATAAGGAGGGCAGGGCACCCCAAGAGGGACAAGTTTCATAAGTTTTTACAAGTTAGGTTTAGACAGACAACTCAATAGCTCTCGAGATAGAGCACCCGTGTAATCATGATCATCATCATCAATATCAATGAAGCAGGATGTAGGCTTTTACCACCTCCGTGAGGGGCCGAACCTGGTTAAAACCTCGCGTCTCTCGTCCCACTCAACCCCTCTCAAGCTACCACATAGATGTGTTGGCCTCATGACTAAGTCCTTTCAATGAGGACATCTACCGTGACAAATCCACGATAGTTGGCGCCCACCATGGGGCCTACGCACGGTGGTGTTGTGTTCTTGAAGGGATCTTTCCCAGGGATCGAGAGGTTTGCAATTTTTCGGATGAAGAAGACTTGTTATTGCCAAGGATCTATGCCAGCTTCATGTTCATTAGTCCGGAGTTACAACCTGTGGGATTTAAGTTCAAGATAAAAGTTAGGGTTGCGGTTTTTTGTCCGCTGTTGTTGTGTGATTTGCTCGATTTCAAGTCGCCAAGACCAACAGACGTACTGCAATTATACGTCTCTAGTAGGCCTGTTATTATATCCATTGACCGAATCAAGAAAGAAAGAAAAACAAGAAGTTCATCAGGTGCGTGGTTAAGGGGTCAAAATTTCTCCAGCGTGGTTGGGCTGCTTCATCAAACACCGGTGAAAAAACTTGCAAGTAGAAGACGATTTGGATTCGGCGACTCAAACACATCATATTGATCAACAGTGACGAGTTCGATTGAACTTGCTCCGGTGTGAGATGCCCGTATTCAGTACTAGTCAAATTGAACGAAGCATCATATCAGACTCTAAACTATAGCCGGACTCGGATTCGCCGGCCACGCCTGCTCTTCCTCACCTTCGGATTTCACCCTTGGTGTGCTGGACCTGCCTTGGTGACCCGCCTTGCTAAGCCGTTGCTCTGAATTGCCTGGAGCCGCCCCTGCCGTGGCCGTCCGCGAGCCACTATGGTTCCCTCTGCCACTGCCCGTGGACCTACTGCAGGCGCGTCGGCCTTTCGAGCTGCCGCCGTTTCAGCCTCAAGCTGCCCTACTCCACTGGCCTTGGTCCGTGCCACCTCCGAGCACCTCATCTCACCCCTGCGGCACGGGAACGGGCTGGTTTGCAACTGAGAACCGCCGGGCCTTAGCATGAGCGCATGCCGCCTCTGCTGGCGTCTGCCTGCGTCGCTAAGCTCTTCCGCTGCATGACGCTTCGGGCATCGCCACGCTTGCCGCCTCCGCCAAAGACCCGGCGCCTTCCGAGCCGCACTAGTGTGTTAAAACCGCCTTCGCCTATGAGCCACACTGGTGTGTTAAGCCACCTCCGCTAGGCCTCTTCCAAGTTGCCGGCGCGCCAAGTAGATGCCGTCGCTTCACTCCACCTCTACGGAGCCGCTGTAGCCGCATCTCCGCTTCAAGTCGCTATCATCGCGGCAATGTGTGTACATGCCCTGGTTCAACATAGTAGAACCATACGAAGCAATGGATGCATCATTTGATCAAACCAAAATTTTCTACAACATGGATGACGTATTCTCTACATCATCATACATGAATCAGGGCACAAGTCCCACTGATCATAGCTCCTACAACCACTCTATGTGAGATTAAGATCAAATGAAATTAAACGTGCATCAGTACGACTGTCTTTTATGTCCGATGACTATGTCCATTATCATCCAACACCAGCATCCTATTCATCCAGCGAAAAATATCAGGTGCTATTTTTCCTGACTATTTTTAGCACATATTATTTTTTGACAAACAACAATTACTCTGGCTTGTGATATTTTTTGATGCAGGACAATTGTTCACTACAAGAGCGGTGGTTGTGTCATGGGTATATAGCCCGTGCCACCATTATCATGCATCTGACCATGCCATCAAGCTCGACGAATATATGTGCAAGCCGTCGCTTTTGCGGCCCAATTTATATCAACATGACGTGGCTGACTCGTCCGTCCGCGCTGGCTTAAAACGTCGTGGCCGACTCATCTGTCTATATTGCCTTTGATATTGCGATCGTCTTTGCCGTTCGTCTCTCCCAGCCTGGTCTACATCAACACACCGGACCGTACCTGTCTGCATGAGCTGTTTATTGAGTATGAGCAAGTCACTGCTCGGGTAGCCCGATTTTCTTTCAACAGATTGGAGGCAAATTATCATATGTTATCAGCCGCCGTCTGCACTGGATGGCTCAATGGGAAGGCGCACAAGTCGCCACCACTATAGTTTGGTTAACTTCAAACAGCCAGTTGGAAGGAACCATTGGCCGAGTTACTGACATGGCTCATACGGGATCATTTATAGCCCGCCGCAGTCACCTCAACCTTCTGTGGATTCACATCGCGCTATCAGCACCAATGATATACACCCTATGCTATGGTCAAATATGGAGAATCTGAAGCCAACTCCTCGAGTCGCCTTGAGACTCGGGGGCTATGATGACATGACTCAGTAAATGACTGACAGTTTAAAGTAAAGCAAGTAAAAGACCCCGGGTCATTGGAAGGAAGATAACCCTGTCCTGGAGGCTACCGCCATATTGGTAAAAAATTAAAGGCCGTCAGAAAAATTTCTGGCTTAAAAAGAAGGATTCCCGTTCACAATCCCGCTCAAGGAAAATCTGTCTCCCACAAAGCTCTGAAGCTCTCAAATCCGATTTAAAACTCCGGCTCAAGAAGAATATCCATCTCCCGCAAGTTCGAGCTCTCAGGAAAATTACAGGGACCAAAGAGAGTTGGATGCACAGCATAGCTCAAACATAGGTCCCTGACGAGCACAAATGTTCAGTATGTCACTTGGGGGCTTCCTGTTCAAACATAGGCGTATTCGACAAAAGAAAACATAGCGTTACTACCCTCTTGACCAGGTTTGTTCAAACATAGGCGTATTCGACCAAAGAGAACATAACCTTTCCGGGTCATCCTACCTGTAACCAGCTGCTTCAACTCCATCAGGTAATCCTGATTGACCCGTCGAAGTGTTAACGATCAGTCTTTACGGCATATTCGACTAAGATCTGAGCTCGTTAAGGTTAAAACGCTGGTTTGTCATGTGAGAGCACGGCTTCCAGATAGTCAAGATAGATCCAGGCTTCATAAGCCGCCTTCCTTGAAACTTGGTTAAACCTGCCTGTTTGCATGCTGCTACTCTGACCTCGCGTACTCCTGATAAGTCTATCTTTGAGCAAGACCTGACTTTATCTGGGTTCAAATGTCGATTGGGTACTGTGAGTGCCGGCTACAGAATGCGAGGATACTCCTGTGACTCAGGCCAGTTTCATTGAAGTATTCTGTTATCATACACATACATCATCATACATTGCATCATACACATGCATCATCATATATTGCATCATACATTGCATCATCATTACATCATTATAACATGCATCATATATGCCTAGTTTATATTGTAGGAACCGGTTTTTTAGGCCGGGTTATATTATTCAAATCTTAATAGCCAGCATGGATGGATTTTTTATGGTTATCAATAACCAATATTATAATTGAGGTTTTCAAAGTCGCTTCAGCGCAATGGCTATCAATGGATATAATTTATTCTACAATGGAAGGAATAGTCCCGAGTCGCTGCAGGCTTACGACTCGACACTTGGGGGCTACATTATTCAAGTTGAGATTACATCAAATATGCAAGTCCCATGTCACTGCCAGCATGCACCATGGCACTTGGGGGCTAATCCAAAGTCATTTTTTGCTCACCATATTGAAGACCCGACTCATCACATTGTAATGAGCCGGCCCTTGGGGGCTACCAATTGCTCCTGTCAACAATTCAAGGTACACAAGTCTTAAATCCATTATATTGAAATGTCCGCTACTCAGTTGGAAGAGTACAAAGCTCTTAACCTTATGGACGTGGGTTCGAGCCCCATGGAGAGGATTACATCATATGATATTATTTTCAATGAAGTATATATAAAGTCCCAGCTCAGTATTATCTTACTAAGCCGGCCCTTGGGGGATACACGTTGTTGCTCGAATTTACATGATCATACATACAAAGTCCCTGATCATTATTGCATGATGACCCGGCCCTTGGGGGCTACACTGGTTGAAGTTTTCATGAGTATAAGGAAATTACAAGTCCCAGGTTGCTGCAAGCATGACAACCCGGCACTTGGGGGCTACATATGTGGAATTTTGACTAGTGACTGAGATGAACAACCTGGATTTCTTTAAGGTTGCAACATTTCAATTGAAGCAAGTCTTAAGTCATCACTTTGCTCTGCTCAAGACTTGGGGGCTACAGGTAATATGGATATAAGGATATAAGGGAGAAAAATCTTCAAATTCCCAGTTTTGAGCAAACCAGATTGACCCGGTGTCTATAACAATTATGACCCGGCGTCAGCAACAATTATGACTTGGCATCATCTGTTTATATCCCGGCAATTTTGGTAATCATGAATTGGCAAGATCTACATCTTCAAGCAGGCTGAAAATCAGATGAGTATTTCAAATCCAATATTTTTTAACCATTGGGATCTGAATCAAATGAATTATTCTTCATATATTTCTGTGAGAAACCAATGTCATCAGATTTATTATGAAGTTGGTATATTGACCCGGACTTTCTAGAAGAAGGAAATGACAAGGACTTAAGGATGATCAGGACCAGTTAACATGGATAAATCCAAATTAAACTGGGGGCTAATGTCAGGGATATACCCCGTGATATGACCCGCCCGAAAGTATGACCCGACAGTACTTGTCGACTCACTAGTGACCCGCCCGGACCTGGCGGTTCACTGATGACCTGCCCGGATCTCTCCATTCACTGATGACCCGTCAGAGCCAGGTGATTCACTGATGACCCGGCAGGCGGGTTAGAGGACCAACAAGACCCGGAGGTCCAAAAGGCTCAAGGCCCAGAAGGCCGGCTTACGTTATGGTGGGGCGGCTTAAGATGAAAGGCATAAGGAATATTCTCCAACAAAGGAAGCAAGACTAGGACTCCACTTGTAATAGAGTAATCCTAATCCTAATAGGACTAGTCATGTAAGCTGCCCCTTCAACATATATAAGGAGGGGCAGGGCACCCCAAGAGGGACATGTTTCATAAGTTTTTACAAGTTAGGTTTAGACAGACAACTCAATAGCTCTCGAGATAGAGCACATGTGTAATCGTGATCATTATCATCAATATCAATGAAGCAGGATGTAGGCTTTTACCTCCTCCATGAGGGGCCGAACCCGGGTAAAACCTCGTGTCTCTCGTCCCACTCAACCCCTCTCAAGCTACCGCATAGATGCGTTGGCCTCACGACTAAGTCCTTTCAAACAGGACATCTGCCGTGACAAATCCACGACAGCATTGGCGATGGAGAAGGGTTGGTGATGATGAAGATCGAAGATCCCCCTCTCTGAAGCCCCAAACGGACTCTAGATCTGGCCTCCTGATGAAAAACAACAGGTGGCGGCGGCTCCGTCTCGTGAAACGCGATAATTCTTTCTCCCTGACTTTTTTCTCCAAATATGTGATTTTATAGTATCAGGGTTGGAGTCTGCGGGGCCACCAGGTGGGGACAACCCACCTAGCCTCGCTTGGAGGGGGCGCCCTGGTGGGCTGTGCCACCCAGGTGCCCCCCTCCAGTGGTTCTTGGCTCCATAAATTCTTATTTATTGAATAAAAATCCTCTCAAAGTTTCGTTCCAATCCGAGAAATTTTATTTCTGCACAAAAAACAACACCATGGTAGTTCTGCTGAAAACAACGTCAGTCCGGGTTAGTTTCATTCAAATCATACAAATTAGAGTCGAAAACAAGAGGAAAAGCATTAGGAAAAGTAGATACGACGGATACGTATCAACTCCCCCAAGCTTAAACATTTGCTTGTCCCCAAGCAATTTAGTTGATAAACTGAAAGTGAAAAAGAAAAACTTTTACAAACTCTTTTGCTCTTGTTTACATAAATAAGCTTAAATAGCACCCAGGTTTTCAGCCAAGATTATAACTAACCATGTTAACATAACTCTTAAAAATTATATTAACTCATATCAATGACATAATTAGCTAGCGAGCAATAATAAGATATCTCAAACAACAACATATTGTCAGAACAACCATGATACAATATGACAATAGTGGTATCTCGCTAGCCCTTTCTGAGACTGCAAAACATAAATGCAGAGCACCTGCAAAGTTGAAGCAGCGACTAAACATTGTAATTCATGGTAGAAAGGATCCAGTTGAAAGGATCGAGAAGAGGTGTCTAGAGGGGGGTGATTAGACCCTCAACAAAGAAAAGTAGCGGTTTTTCGTTTCTTCAAGTTAAGGTGGAGTTTTAGCACAATTTTAAACATTCCCAATACATTTCAAGCAAGCATGGAAAGATTATATGAGCAGCGGAAAGTACACCATGCAAGTTGCAAGAATGTAAGGGGATGGGATTGGAGTATGCAAACGCAATTGGAGACGCGGAGATATTTTCCGTGGTTCCGATAGGTGGTGCTATCATACATCCACGTTGATGGAGACTTCAACACACGAAGGGTAACGGTTGCGCGAGTCCACGGAGGGCTCCACCCATGAAGGGTCCCTGGAGAAGCAACCTTGTCTATCCCACCATGGCCATCGCCCACGATGGACTTGCCTTACTAGGGTAGATCTTCACGAAGTAGGCGATCTCCTTGCCTGTACAAACTCCTTGGTTCAACTCCACAATCTTGACGGAGGCTCCCAAGTGACACCTAACCAATCTAGGAGACACCACTCTCCATAAGGTTATAGATGGTGTGTTGATGATGAACTCATTGCTCTTGTGCTTCAAATGATAGTCTCCCCAACACTCAACTCTCTCTCACAGATTTGGATTTGAGTGGAAAGCAACTTGGGGAAGGCTAGAGATCAAGATTCTTGTAGTTGGAATGGAATATCTTGGTCTCAACACATGAGTAGGTGGTTCTCTCTCAGAAAATGAATGCTGGAAGTGTAGGCATGTTCTGATGGCTTTATCCATGAACGAAGAGGGGTGGAGGGGTATATATAGCCTCCACACAAAATCTAACAGTTACACATAATTTACCAAACTCAGTGGGATCGAATCATGAAGCTCGGTCAGACCGATTTAGTTCATAATGTGACTGTT
Source organism: Triticum urartu (assembly GCF_003073215.2). NCBI lineage: Eukaryota > Viridiplantae > Streptophyta > Magnoliopsida > Poales > Poaceae > Triticum > Triticum urartu. The sequence continues at coordinate 589,945,738 of NC_053023.1, read as the reverse complement.
AGGCATTTCGGTGGGACCGATATGATCAACTCGGTGGGACCGATGTGCTAGGGTTAGGGTAAAACCTCATCTCGGTTTGACCGATTACACAAACTTGGGGGGGAACGATTTTGGTAATAAGCTAACCAGAGAGTTGGTCAAACAAACTCAGTGAGACCGATTACAAATCTCGGTAAGACCGAAATTATTGCAACAGGAACAGAGAGTTTGCAAGCCCATCTCGGTGAGACCGGGATCCCATTGGTGAGACCGAATTGACTAGGGTTTCTGGCAGTGGCTATATCAAGTGAACTCGGTGGTGCCGGATAGATCAAATCGGTGGGGCCGAGTTTGACTTTTGGTTTGGGACATATGTGGATATGAGAAAGTGGTTGAGGGCTTTGGAGCATATCACTAAGGACTTTGAGCAAGCAAGCCATTAAGCAACACCTCATCCCCTTTTAATAGTATTGGCTTTCCTATGGACTCAATGTGATCTTGGATCACTAAAATGAAAATGTAGAGTCTTGAGCTTTTGAGCTTTTCCCAATCTTCTATCCTTAGCATCTAGAAGGGGTTCCACATCCTCTTGTCCACGCCATTCCATTTGTTGAACTTATCTGAAATATATTAGATAAAAACATTAGTCCAACAAGAGATATGTTGACATTAATTACCAAAATCACCCAAGGAGCACTTGTGCTTTCAATCTCCCCCTTTTTGGTAATTGATGACAACATACATCAAAGCTTTAGATAAAGATATAAAGAATAGCAAGTAAAGCTTTGGAAAGACATGTAACATGCATAGGTTTCCCCTACATGTATGCAATCATGTAAATATAGAGTATAAGAGCATGTGAATGCATAAGCATGATAGAGCAAGCAATGAGTTACATGTATCTTGGCTATATGCATCAGAGCAAATGATATGAATATAGGAAGTGTACCTTCATGTTCATGAGTCCTTCTTGCAAACAATATGTACATCAACAAGAGATCATCATGCACATGAATGTGATGCATATACTTACCTTGTGGTATTGAGCTGGCTTTGGAAGAGATGAACCTGAGTAAACAATGTTAGATAACACAGATACATCTACCAGACAGAGCAATAACTGTAAACCAGAAGAGAACCAAGATTGGGATGACATGTAGTGCGTGAGTACGAGGTACTCCTATTGGATATAGACATGTCCCCAAAGGCAAAAGGTATGCTATGAATTCAAGATTTCCTTCCCTTGGATGTCTTCCTCCCCCTGAATCTTATATTAGATAATGGGAGAATATAGGGAACAAAAAATCAGAGCAAAACAGATCAGAGCACAAAAACATAACACAAACTAACATGTCTTTCCCCTCTTAAAGACATGTGACTTCTCTCCTCTTGAATACCAAACATCTGGGGTCTCTGGGGTCTCTCTCTCTCTCTCTCCGTTTGATGTGATAAAAGCATTCCCCCCTTGGGAGTTGATGACCCACAAGTGTAGGGGATCTACCATAGCCTTTTCGTTAAGTAAGAGTGTCGAACCCAACGAGGAGCAGAAGGAAATGATAAGCGGTTTTCAGCAAGGTATTTTCTGCAAGCACTGAAATTATCGGTAACACATAGTTTTGTGATAAGGTAATTGGTAACGGGTAACAAATAGTAAAAGTAAATAAGGTGCAGCAAGATGGCCCGATCCTTTTTGTAGCAAAGGGCAGTCGTTTTGTAAGAGATTAGTCAGAGGCCGAGAAATTTTTGAAAAGTCCTTAATGAACCTCCTATAAAAACTGGCATGACCAAGGAAACTTCTTATACCTTTAATGTCCTTGGGACACGGCATATTTTCAATATCATCAACTTTAGCTTTATCAACTTCAATACCTCTTTCATAAATTTTATGCCCCAAGACAATACCTTCATTAACCATAAAGTGGCACTTCTCCCAATTCAAAAGAAGATTAGTTTCTTCACATCTCTGCAAAACCCAATCAAGGTTTCTTAAGCAATCATCAAAAGAAGTTCAGTAAAAGGAGAAATCATCCATGAAAACCTCAACAATCTTTTCACAAAAGTCAGAGAATATAGCAGTCATAAATCTTTGAAAGGTAGCATGTGCATTACATAAACCAAAAGGCATACATCTATAAGCAAAGGTACCGAAAGGGCAAGTAAAAGTTGTCTTTTCTTGATCTTCTTTGGACATAGGTATTTGAGAGAAACTAGAATAACCATCTAGAAAGAAAAAATGTGTATGTTTGGATAATCTTTCTAGCATTTGATCAATAAAAGGTAAAGGATAATGATCCTTTTTAGTAGCTTTATTTAATTTGCGGAAATCAATTACCGTTCTATAACCTATAACAATTCTTTGTGGGATCAATTCATCTTTATCATTAGGAACAACAGTAATACCTCCCTTCTTAGGGACACGATTGACATGACTTACCCACTGACTATCAGCAACAGGATAAATTATACCTGCCTCCAGAAGCTTTAGTATTTCTTTTCTTACCACTTCTTTCATCGTAGGATTTAACCGTCGTTGGTGATCAACAACCGGTTTCGCGTCTTTCTCCAAAAAAAATTTGTGCTGGCAGAGAGTGGGACTAATGCCCTTAAGATCATTAAGAGTCTATCCAATAGCAGCACAATGCTTTTTCAGAGTTTTCAATAATTTCTTTTCTTCATGCTCTGAAAGGTTAGCACTAATAGTAACATGATATATCTATTTCTCATCAAGATAAGCATATTTAAGAGTATCAGGTAAAGGTTATAGATCAAACATGGGAGCACCCTTAGGTGCAGGAGGGTCCCCTAGGATTTCAACAGGCAAGTTGTGTTTCAAAATAGGTCCCTGTTTAAAGAATACTTCATCTATTTCCCTTCTTTCATTCATAAACATATCATTTTCATGGTCTAGCAAATATTGTTCTAAAGGATCACTAGGAGGCACGACAATAGAAGCAAGACCAATAATTTCATCTTTACTAGGCAATTCTTTACCATGGGGTTGTATACGAAATTTAGCAAAATTAAACTCATGAGACATATCCCCTAAACCAACAGAAACAATATCCTTATTGCAGTCTATTTTAGCATTAACATTATTCAAGAAGGATCTACCAAATATAATGGGACAAAAGTCATCTAGGGAACCTAGAACAAGAAAATCAGTAGGATATTTAACTTTCCCACACAAGACTTCAACATCTCTAACAATCCCAACTGGTGAAATAGTATCTCTATTGGCAAGATTAATTGTAACATCAATCTCTTCTATCTCAGCAGGTGCAATATCATGCATAATCTCTTTGTATAAGGAATGATGTATTGCACTTTCACTAGCACCCATATCACATAAGCCATGATAGCAATGATCTCCTATTTTAACAGAAATAACAAGCATGCCTGCAACTAGTCTATGTTTATTTTTAGTATCAGGTCTAGCAATTCTAGCAGATTCATTGCAGAAGTAAATAACATGCCCATCAATGTTATCAACCAAGAGATCTTTAACCATAGCAACACTAGGTTCAACTTTAGTTTTCTCAGGGGGTTTAGGTGTCTTAATATTACTTTTGTTAAGCACAGTTGAAGCTTTAGCATGATCCTTTATTCTAACAGGGAAAGGTGGTTTATCAATATAAGCAGTAGGAACAACAAGATAATTATAAGTGATAGTCGTTTCTTCAACTTTAATAGGTGCAACTACTTTTACTTCAATGGGAGGATTATATTTAAACCACTTCTCCTTAGGGACATCAACATGAGTAGCAAAGGATTCACAAAAAGAAGCTACTATCTCAGAGTCAAGTCCATATTTAGTGCTAAATTCATGGAAAGCATCGATATCCATAAAAGATTTAACACAATCAAACTTAGGTGTTATACCTGACTCCTTACCTTCATCGAGGTCCCAATCTTCAGAGTTTCATTTAATTCTTTCCAATAAATCCCATTTGAATTCAATAGTCTTCATCATAAAAGATCCAGTACAAGAAGTATCGAGCATGGAGCGATTACTGAGAGAAAGCCGAGCATAAATTTTTTGAATAATCGTTTCTTTTGAGAGATCATGATTGGGGCATGAATATAACATTGACTTAAGCCTCCCCCAAGCTTGAGCGATGCTTTATCCTTCGCGAGGCCAAAAATTATATATATAATTATGATCATGATGAACAAGATGCATAGCATAAAACTTCTGATGAAATTCCAATTTCAATCGTTGGTAGTTTTATGATCCAATATCATCACATAGCCTAAACCATGTCAATGCCTGTCCCCTCAAAGATAAAGGGAATACCTTCTTCTTGATAACATCCTCAGGCATACATGCAAGCTTAAATATTCCACAAACTTCATCCACATAGATTAGGTGCAAATCGGGATGTAATGTTCCATCACCTGTGAAAGGATTAGCTAGCAGTTTCTCTATCATACCCAAAGGAATTTCAAAGTAAACATTTTCAGTAGGTTCAGTAGGTTTTGAGGAGAAACTCTTTGCTCTACTGGTCGGGGTGAAGATACCCTGAACAAGCCCCTCAAAGGATTATGTTCAATAGTAACAAGTGACAGTAAATTTCAGCACACTATATAAATTGTTCCTTACCAAATTCCACCTACCAAAGGTGTTTCACTCCCCGGCAATGGCGCCAGAAAAGAGTCTTGATGACCCACACGTGTAGGGGATCTATCGTAGCCTTTTAGATAAGTAAGAGTGTCGAACCCAATGAGGAGTAGAAGGAAATGATAAGCGGTTTTTAGCAAGGTATTTTCTGCAAGCACTAAAATTATCGGTAATAGATAGTTTTTTGATAAGGTAATTGGTAACGGGTAAAAAATAGTAAAAGTAAATAAGGTGCAGCAAGATGGACCAATCCTTTTTGTAGAAAAGTACAAGCCTGGACGAACTCTTATATGAAGGAAAGCGCTCCCGAGGACACATGGGAATTATCGTCAAGCTAGTTTTCATCATGTTCATATGATTCACGTTCGGTACTTTGATAATTTGATATGTGGGTGGAACAGTGCTTGGGTACTGTCCTTACTTGGACAAGCATCCCACTTATTATTAACCCCTATTGCAAGCATCCGCAACTACAACAGAAGTATTAAGGTAAACCTAACCATAGCATGAAACATATGGATCCAAATCAGCCCCTTACGAAGCAACGCATAAACTAGGGTTTAAGCTTCTCTCACTCTAGCAGCCCATCATCTACTTATTACTTCCCAATGCCTCCCTCTAGGCCCAAACAATGGTGAAGTGTCATGTAGTTGACGTTCACATGACACCACTAGAGGGATGACAACATACATCTCATCAAAATATCGAACGAATACCAAATTCACATGACTACCTATAGCAAGACTTCTCCCATGTTCTCAGGAACAAACGTAACTACTCACAAAGCATGTTCATGTTCATAATCAGAGGGGTATTAATATGCATAATGGATCTGAACATATGATCTTCCACCAAGTAAACCAACTAGAATCAACTAGAAGGAGTAATCAACACTACTAGCAACCCACAGGTACCAATCTGAGGTTTGGATTCAAAGATTGGATACAAGAGATGAACTAGGGTTTGAGATGAGATGGTGCTGGTGAAGATGTTTATGGAGATTGACCCCCTCCCGATGAGAGGATCGTTGGTCATGACGATGGTGATGATTTCCCCCTCTCGGAGGGAAGTTTCCCTGGCAGAACAGCTCCGCCGGAGCCCTAGATTGGTTCCGCCTCGTGGCGGCGGAGTTTTGTCCCGTGAGCTTCCTTATGATTTTTTCCTCGACGAAAGACTCCATATGCCAAACATGGGCATCAGAGGGCCACCAGGGGGCCCATGAGGCAGGGGGCGCGCCCAGGGGGTAGGGCACACCCCCACCCTCGTGGACGGTGGGTGGCCCCCCTCTGGTACTTCTTTCTCCCAATATTTTTTATATATTTTGAAAATAATTCCCGTGGAGTTTCAGGACTTTTGGAGATGTGCAGAATAGGTATCTAATATTTGCTCCTTTTCCAGCACAGAATTCCAGCTGCCGGCATTCTCCCTCTTCATGTAAACCTTGTAAAATAAGAGAGAATAGGCATAAGTATTGTGACATAATGTGTAATAGCAGCCCATAATGCAATAAATATCGATATAAAAGCATGATGCAAAATGGACGTATCAGAAGTACTCTCCCCCTTTTGAAGTGATTAAGCTTTGATGTGATCTCCCTCTCCCCCTTTGACATCAATTTCCAAGAAGGATCTTCTGGACTGTGAGTCAAGATAGGTTTGGTCCTTGAGTCACAAAGCAAAATAGCATATAGAATGTGATGCTGGTAGAGGACAAGAATCATTGAGTGGAGCTGGAACAAATATGCAGGATGCAAATGGCAAAGTGTCTGCTCAGCACTGAAATCGGTAACACGGAGTTGTTTTCTTCGGTAGTACCAAAATGGTTCGGTTTGGCCGAAAGTGGCAATCCGGTGTGTCCGAGTTCAACATAGAGACAAAATTTTGTCACCTCAGCTCACTAGGCAAATAGGATCTCGCAAGGATTTGCAAGGAATTAACTGAAAGATTTAAAATGAATTGGATCCAGGAAATGCAGAACAAATCAAGAAAAAGAAAATAAATCTAGATGAATTTTTTTATTAAAGAAGGGAAACAAATATGCAAGAGACAAATGCAAGAGCACAGAGAAACACTAGAGAACTTCATCTAGAATTGGTCGGCGACAAAGTCACCTATGTTAGAGTATATTGACTGAGGAGTCAAGTGAGAACACTTGATCGTAGGTCATACTCATCGTTTAAGCTCAAAATGGGGTTACCATTTTTCGTTTAAGCATTTTGATGTATTCACATCTTGTTGAGCTGCTTTGACCCATGACTTGGGGTAAAGCTTCTCTAAGATGGAATAACATACCTTGGGTGGTGGAGTTGAACTTGATCATGTAGTTGAACTTGTGTGGAATGCTCAAGATTGAGGTAGCTCATCAATGGTTAGGAGCACCACTTGTAGTTTGAGTTCATCTACCTACATGGGTTAGTCTTGCAAGGAAGAGCACTTGTGTATCCAAAATGACAATCATGAAATTTGATACCAAATGAAATTTGATATAAAGAATTTGTTAAAGGATATGTTGAGGGGTTTCATGCTTCCTTGTCTTCAACCACCATATTATAGAGACTTGGTGATGTAGAGATTGCTCAAGATGTGAGTGAGTTGCAATCTCATAGATTTAGATTCACCCAAGTACCTACAAGGGTTAGATAGCATGCAAGGGTACAAGTATATCCAAGACATATGATCATCATCATAAGAGAAATATCAAGGATTAGTCAAAGGCTCATGCCTTGCATGTATCCGAACGGAGTTTCTACTCCAAGTTTGAAGCATCAATGATGTTCAATTCACCTCTCCAACGACAAAAATATTTTCTCATAAAGCGGTTTGATGAATATATCCGCCAATTGCTTATCGGTATGAACATGCTTAAGATCAATGTCCCCTTTAGCAACATGATCTCGAATGAAATCATGACGAACTTCAATATTCTTAGTTTGAGAATGTTGCACGGGATTGTGAGCAATCTTAATAGCACTTTCATTGTCACAAAGCAATGGAACATGTTTCACATATATCCCATAATCCTTAAGAGTTTGGGTCATCCAAAGTAATTGAGAACAACATGAATCGGCGGCAATGTATTCCGCTTCGGTGGTGGATAAGGATACCGCGTTTTGTTTCTTGGAGGACCAAGACACAAGAGATCTACCAAGAAATTGACAAATACCCGAAGTAGACTTTCTATCAACCTTGTAACCGGCATTGTCCGAATTAGAGTAGCCGACAAGATCAAAAGAAGACCTCTTAGGATACCAAATGCCAAAATTTGGTGTGTGAATTAAGTATCTCACTATCCTTTTCACAGCCTTAAGATGGCATTCTTTGGGGGCCGCTTGATATCATGAAAACATGCACACACTTAGAATAATATCGGGAAGGGGGGCACATAGATATAACAATGAACCAATCATAGAACGATAAACCTTTTGGTCAACCGATTTGCCATCCTTAGTCAAGTGAAGATGTCCACTAGTAGGCATGGGAGTTTTCATACCTTTGCTTTCTTGCATGTTGAACTTCTTGAATAAGTCCTTGGTGTACTTTGTTTGAGAAACAAAGGTTCCCTCCTTAGTTTGCTTGATTTGCAAACCAAGGAAGAACTTTCGTTCACACATCATAGACATCTCAAACTTCTTTGACATTAGCTTCCCAAACTTTTCACTAAAATGAGGGTTAGTCGAACCAAATATGATATCATCAACATAAATTTGGCACACAAATAATTCACCTAACCCTTTTATTAAAAAGAGTAGAATCAACTTTTCCAATCTCAAAGCCTTTCTCAATAAGGAACTTGGTCAAGCATTTATACCATGCTCTAGGAGCTTGTTTAAGACCATAAAGAGCTTTGTGAAGTTTGTAAACATGGTCGGGTTTCTTAGGATTAACAAATCCGGGAGGTTGTTTAATTTAAACTTACTCCTCAATTTCACCATTTAGAAAAGCACTTTTAATGTCCATTTGGTATAAGGTGATATCATGGTGATTAGCATAGGCAAGTAAGATGCGGATGGACTCAAGTCTAGCAACGGGGGCGTATGTCTCACAATAGTCCATACCTTCGACTTGAGTGTAGCCTTGGGAGATGAGACATGCTTTGTTGCGAACGACTTGTCCATCTTTCTCTTGCTTGTTGTGAAACACCCATTTGGTATCGATGATGTTGTGGTTGTTGTCGGGCTTCTCGACCAACGTCCACACTTGGTTTCTCTCAAAGTTGTGTAGCTCTTCATGCATGGCATTTATCCAATCCGGATCTTCCAATGCTTATTCAACCTTCATAGGTTCAATGCTAGAGATGAATGAATAATGTTCACAAAAAATAGCCAAACGAGTTTTAGAGCGAGTGATTCTCTCGGTTTGCATATCGTTGAAGATTTGTTCGACGAGATGGTCTCTTGAGACTCTTGCTCAAACTCGTGAGAGCTTTTGCTTGGCTCGGGGTGTAACATCTTCTTCGTCATCTTGTTATTCTTCTTGGCCTTCTTCATTGTTGGCGTTGTCATTCTCTTGTCGAGGTGGTGAAGGAGGTTGATGAGGTTCATCTTGTTGTACTTCCTCATTTTCTTCATCTTGGCGTGTCCCACTTGTAGATGCTTCCATGTCAACTCTTGGTTCACCTTGACGTGAGTTAGAAGCTTCTACTTGGACGGACGAGGTACTTTCCATCACCTCCGTTGGACGAATCTTGCCAATAGACAAGTCTTGGATTGCTTTGATAACCCACAAGTATAGGGGATCGTTTGTAGCCTTTTTCGATAAATAAGAGTGTCGAACCCAACAAGGAGCTAAAGGTAGAACAAATATTATCTCAAGTTCTATCGACCACCGATACAACTCTACGCACACTTGACGTTCGCTTTACCGGAAACAAGCATGAAACTATTTTTTAGGTGTGATGCTAGAACGACTTTGCAACAATAAAACTACGAATAAATTGCAAGGTAATAAAAGTACATAACTTTTGTCAACAAGAAAGTTATTTGTCCCTTGGCAATCGATAACAAGTACCGGTAATCATTCTTGTAATTTTATATGAGGGAGAGGCATGAGCTAACATCCTTTCTCTACTTGGATCATATGCACTTATGATTGGAACTCTATCAAGCATCCGCAGCTACTAAAGATCATTAAGGTCGTGAAACGCAACCATAGCATTAAGTATCAAGTCCTCTTTACTCCCATACGCCATAACCCACCTACTCAGGTTTAAGTTTCTGTCACTCCCGTAACCCACCGTAAGCAAATCATGAACGTATTGCAACACCCTACAGCGGGGGGGCCCTCATGTTTGCGCGAGAACGGAGGGCACTGTAGGACAGCACCATAAATAAAATATACAATCTTACCAACCAAGATCACAATTAACCCACAGGACAAAACGGATCTACTCAAACATCATAGGATAACCATAGATCATTGGGAAATAATATATGGATTTGAGCACCATGTTTAAGTACAGATTACAGCGGGGGGAAGAGGTGTTACACCGCTGCATAGAGGGGGAGAAATTTGGTGTAGACGGTAGAAAGATTGTTGATGTAGATCGCTCTCACGATCGTTGCCCCGGTGGCACTCCGGCGCCACCGGAAGCGAGGGGGAAAGATCCCCCTCCTTCTTCTTCTTCCTTGGCCTCCCCCTAGATGGGAGGAGAGTTCCCTCTCTGGTCCTTGGTCTCCATGGACGCGGAGGGGCGAGAGCCCCTCCGAGATTGGATCTCCCTCTCTGTTCTCTTCTGTTTCGCGTTCCCCAGATCTAGCCAAAAACCGTTTCGTATATTCCCGGAGATCCGTAACTCCGATTGCGCTGAGATTTTAACACGATTTTTTCCGGATATAAGCTTCCTTGCGCCTGAAGTAGAGGTCCAACCGACATACAAGGTGGGAACAACCCACCACCGCGCACCAGGGGCCTCTGGCGCGCCCTGGTGTCTTGTGCCCTATGTGGGCCTTCGTTTGCGGTGATTCCAACCCTCAAAAATCACATATATTCCAAAATAATTCTCCGTAAAATTTTATTGCATTTGGACTTCATTTGATATGGATACTCTGCGATACAAAAAACATGCAGAAAACAGGAACTGACACTAGGCACTGGATCAATAGGTTAGTCCAATAAATCATATAAAAAGTTGCCAGAAGTATGTGAAAGTGGTATAATATTAGCATGAAACAATCAAAAATTATAGATACCACGGAGACGTATCAGCATCGCCAAGCTTAATTCCTGCTCGTCCTCGAGCAGATAAATGCTAAAAAATATATTTTTTGATGTGGAATGCTACTTACCATAAACTTGATCATATATCTAATTGTGGCATGAATAGTAAGACATAAGCGATTCAAAACAATAGTCTATAATTTGACATAAAGACATCAATACTCAGGCATCCCAACAAACAAGCACGTCTTTCAAAATATCAATGCTAAAGAAAGCTATCCCTACAAAATCATATAGTCTTGTCATGCTCTGTCTTCTTAACACAAAGTATTTATCATGCACAACCCGGATGACAAGCCGAGCAATTGGTTTATACTTTTTAACGCGCTTCGGCTTTTTCAACTCTCACGCAATACCTGAGCGCAAGCCTTGGATATAGCACTACGGGTGGAATAGAGTATAATGATAGGGGTAAATATAGAGAAGACAAAAAAGTAGAAAGTCTCACATCGATGCGACTAACCAACGGGTTATGGAGATGCCCATCAATCGATATCAATGTGAGGAGTAGGGATTGCCATGCAACGAATGCACTAAGAGCTATAAGTGTATGAAATCTCCATATGAAAACTAAGTGGGTGCGCATCTAATCCTATAATGAAAAATTCCCACTAGTATATGAAAGTGACAACATAGGAGACTCTCCATATGAAAAACATGGTGCTAATTTGAAGCACAAGTGTGGTAAAGGATACTAACAATGCCCCTTCTCTCTTTGTTTATTTTTTCTTTCTTTTTTCCTATTCTTTTTCCCTCATTGTCCGGAGTCTCATCCGGACTTGTGGGGGAATCATAGTATCCATCATCCTTTCCTCACTGGGGCACTGCTCTAAAAATGAATAATGATGATCATAACACTTCTATTTACTTATAACTCAAAAGAAAAAAATTATAACTCGATACCTATGACAAAATATGACTCTATATGAATGCCTCTGGCAATGTACCAGGATGTGCAATGATCTAGTGTAACATCTATGAAAAATGATGAACGGTGGCTGAGCCGCAACTACTATGTCAGCTATATGATCATGCAAAGCAATATGACAATGAATGCTAAAGTCATCAAACGGAAGCGGTGGAAGTTGCATGACAATATATCTCGGAATGTCCATGGAAAAGCCATAATAAGTAGGTATGGTGGCTGTTTTGAGGAAGATATAATAAGGCTTATGTGTGATAGATCGTATCATATCACGGGGTTTGGATGCACCTGCGAAGTTTGCACCACGTCTCGATGTGAGAAAGGGCAATGCACGATACCGTAGAGGCTATCAAATTGCGGAAAGGTAAGAGTGTGTATAATCCATGGACTCACATTAGTCATAAAGAACTCATATACTTATTGCAAAAGTTTATTAGCCCTCAAAGCAAAGTATTACTATGCATGCCCTAGGGGGATAGATTGGTAGGAAAAGACCATCGCTCGTCCCCGACCGCCACTCATAAGGAAGACAATCAATAATAAATCATGCTCCAACATCATAGCATAAAGAGAGACTATACGTGCATGCTTCGGGAATCACAAACTTTAACACCAATATTATTACTAAACACAACCGTTTACTAGTACCTCCCACATATTCCATCTCTATATTGCAAAACTATTGCAAGGAATCAAACATATCATATTCAGTGATCCATAAGTTTTATGTTGGATTTATGACTAACCATGCAATTGACCAATTCCTTTTGACTCTCTAAATAAATATAAGTGAATCATGAGAGTTTAATTATTCCTACAAAATACCATGCTCTAACAAATATAAGTGAAGCAAAAGAGCATTCTTCAAACAACGGTTTTCCATGTGAAGAGAAACAGGCAATCCAAACTTCAAATGATATAAGTGAAGCACATGAATCATTCTATAAAGCAACCATGGACAATCTCATACCAGCATGGTGCATAAAAGAAAAATGGAAAAGCTAAATGCAAAATACGCTCCAAGATTTGCACATATCATGTGAACGAAACGAAACCGAAAACATACCGATACATGTTAAAGAAAGATGGGATGCCTTACGGGGCATCCCCAAGCTTAGACGCTTGAGTCTCCTTGAATATATACTTGGGGTGCCTTGGGCATCCCCAAGCTTGAGCTCTTGTCTCTCCTCCTTCTCCTCATATCGATACCTCCTAGATCTTTGATCACTTCATCCACACAAAACTCAACAGAAAGTTCGGTAAGATCCGTCAGTATAATAAAGCAAATCACTACTCTAAGTACTGTTGCAAACCAATTCATATTTTGTTTTTGGATTGTAGCTACTATAATATAACTCTTCCATGGTTTAATCCACTGATAGAAATCGATAGTTTCATCAAAACAAGCAAACAATGCATCAAAAACAGAATCTATCTTAAACAGGACAGTCTGTAGTAATCTGAACATTAACCATACTTCTGTTACTCCAAACAATCTGAGAAAAAATAGTAAAAATAAAAAATTTGCATAGTAAGACAATGCAAAAAGTTTCAGAACCGTTTGACGTTCCAGTAAAAAATGTAAAATCGAGCACTACAACCAAAGTTTCTATTTTGCACCGCACAAACCAACAAGCAATCTAATCATCCTAAAGGCAAATCTTGGCACATTATTTTTATAATACACTTGAATTGTACAAGGGGACAATTATTTTTGTTGAAAAGTTTCTGTAATTAAGATTCACAAAGTTTCCGTGAGCATGAACAAAGTTCAAAGAGCTCCCCCACTTCAACAATGCTTGTCTCTTCACTTTCACTTTCCTTTTTGAAACGTTTTGTGTTCCCCTCTATATTTTTTTGTTTTTAAACTTTATAAAAGCAATTAAAAGAAATAAATGACTCTCTAAAACTTTTAGGTTGTCTCCCTAGAAGCGCTTTCTTTAAAGCCATTAAGCTAGGCATAAAGTGCTCACGTAATGAATCCACCCGGATCCCAAGGTATATCAAAGCTAATTTGAATCAACAATGATTTGGCATTTAGTAGTGAGCACAAAGCAACATATATAAAGCAATGACGAAGTCTAACTCTCTTCATATGCATCAGCATGTCATACAAGAACAATTCATGCACATCAAATAAAGGCCAATACATAGCATAAGCAGTTTCTTGCAATTTTATCGTGTTGGAAACATAGAGAGGTGGAGATATAGTTCCTCTCTAATAATAATTGAAAGTAGGAGCAGCAAGCACATGCATATTATATTCAACAAAATCATCATGTGTAATGGTAGAATGCAACCCATCAATGTAATCCTTAATAAGTGCAAACTTCTCCGATATAGTCTAGTCGGGAGAATTCAAAAATATAATAGGACTATCATGTGTGGGTGCAATAGCAACAATGTCATTCTTAACATAAGGAACTATAGCAAGTTCATCTCCATAAGCATAATTCATATTGGCATCTTGGCCACAAGCATAACAAGCATCAAGTTCATCAAAAAGGGATATTTCAAATGAATCAACGGGATCATAGCAATTATCATGGCATTCATCCTTCGGTAAGAACAAAGGGACACTAAACAATGTATGAGTTGGAGGGTTACTCTCATTAGAAGGTGGGCAGGGGTGATCAATCCGTTCTTCCTCCGCTTGTTCTTCGCTCTCCTCCTCATCTTTTTCCTCCAATGAGCTCGTAGTTTCATCAATTTCTTCTTCCCTAGAATCCTGCAAAATATTAGTCTCTTCTTGGACATCGGAGACTTTCTCAATAAATTCATCAATATTGGAATTTTATTTATAAATATCATAGCAACATTTGAGGATAGCAATATTTTCAGGTCTATAAACTGAATCATCAAAATCTTCGAACTTTTTAAACAAAGATTCAATTTCACATGCACCCTTAAAAGCAACAAATTCTTCTATTCGTTCCACATTATAGTAATCATATACATCTCTAGCATAAGAAGTCAAGGTTTCATTATCATTAAATTCACATGAAAAGGGAAGATGTGGAGCATTCATCCTAGAGCAACAAGTATAATCATATCTCTGGCATAAATCCCAAGCATACCATAGCAACATTTCAATTTGATCCCATAAATGTTTTCCATTTTGAGTCAAGCGATAATCCCAAAAGTATTCACGTTGATCCAACATTACTCCCATTATCAAGTTGAATGGGGTTTTCTCAGGATTATCAAAGTAGTGCATAATATTTTTCACATAACGAGCATCAAGAGCTTTAGGAGGTTCCCCATCTCCATGAGTAGCAAGTACCACTAATTTTTTTGGTGTCTCATGTTCCATAACCATAACTAAAGATAAAGAAAAACTTAGAACAAGAAATAAAAACAACTTAGTGATAAAGCCAACAAGCACACACGAAAATATTCACCCCATGCTATTGCTCCCTGGCAACGGCGCCAGAAAAAGGTCTTGATAACCCACAAGAATAGGGGATCGTTTGTAGCCTTTTTTGATAAATAAGAATGTTGAACCCAATGAGGAACTAAAGGTAGAACAAATATTCCCTCAAGTTCTATCGACCACCGATACAACTCTACGCACGCTTGACGTTCGCTTTACCGGAAACAAGTATGAAACTATTTTGTAGGTGTGATGCTAGAACTACTTTGCAACAATAAAACTACAAATAAATTGCAAGGTAATAAAAGTAAATAGCTTTTGTCAACATGAAAGTTATTTGTCCCTAGGCAATCGATAACAAGTAATCATTCTTGTAATTTTATATGAGGGAGAGGCATGAGCTAACATACTTTCTCTACTGGGATCATATGCACTTATGATTGGAACTCTAGCAAGCATCCGCAACCACTAAAGATCATTAAGGTCGTGAAACCCAACCATAGCATTAAGTATCAAGTCCTCTTTACTCCCATACGCCATAACCCACCTACTCGGGTTTAAGTTTCTGTCACTCTTGCAACCCACCGTAAGCAAATCATGAACATATTGCAACACCCTGCGGGGGGCCCTCACATTTCCGCGAGAATGGAGGGCACCGTAGGACAGCACCATAAATAAAATATACAATCATACCAACCAAGATAACGATTAACTCACAGGACAAAACAGATCTACTCAAACGTCATAGGATAACCATAGATCATTAGGAAATAATATATGGAGTTGAGCACCATGTTTAAGTAGAGATTATAGCGGGGGGGGGGGGAGAGAGGTGTTACACCGCTGCATAGAGGGGGAGAAAGTTGGTGTAGACGGTAGCTAGATTGTTGATGTATATCGCCGTCACAATCGTTGCCCTGATGGCACTCCGGCGCCACCGGAAGCGAGGGGGAGAGAGCCCCCGTCCTTCTTCTTCTTCCTTGGCCTCCCCCTAGATGGGAGGAGAGTTTCCCCTCTGGTCATTGGTCTCCAAGGCCGTGGAGAGGCGGGAGCCCCTCCAAGATTGGATCTCCCTCTTTGTTCTCTTCTGTTTCGCGTTCCCCTGATCTGGCCGAAAACCGTTTCTCATATTCCCGGAGATCCGTAACTCCGATTGCATTGAGATTTTAACACGATTTTTTCTAGATATAAGCTTCCTTGCGCCTGAATTAGAGGTCCAACCGACGTACGAGGTGGGCACAACCCACCACCGCGCGCCAGGGGCCTCTGGCGCCCTGGTGTGTTGTGCCCTGTGTGGGCCTCCATTTGCGGTGATTCCAACTCTCAAAAATCACATATATTCCAAAATAATTCTCCGTAAAATTTTATTGCATTTGGAATTCGTTTGATATGGATACTCTGTGATACAAAAAACATGTAGAAAACAGGAACTGGCACTGGGCACTGGATCAATAGGTTAGTCCAATAAAGCATATAAAAAGTTGCCAAAAATATGTGAAAGTGGTATAATATTAGAATGGAACAATCAAAAATTATAGATACAACAGAGACGTATCATGCTTCCGAGGGGTCTTTGTCTCCTACATCAGTTGGCAATTGCTCTACTTGCGAGCCGTTAGATTCATCAAACTTCACATCTACCGTCTCTTCAACCTTTCGGGTGAAATTATTGTAGATATGGTAAGTGTGAGAGTTTTAGCCATTACCAAGTGGAAACCTTCATGAGATTTAGGAGCAAATTTAGAACGACGATGCTTATCAAGAATATAGAACTTTGAGCCGAATACCCGAAAGTATCCAACTTGGGGTTTGTTACCGGTGAGAAGCTTGTATGCCGTTTTGCCGAGTAGCTTGTGTAGGTACAAGCGATTTGTTGCATGGCAAGCTGTCTCAACCGCTTCTGCCCAAAAGTGTTTTGGAGTCTTGTACTCATCAAGCATCATTCTCGCCATCTCAATAAGAGTCTAATTCTTCCTCTCAACAACTCCATTTTGTTGAGGTGTGTACGTAGACAAGAACTCATGTGAAATCCCTTCTTTGTCAAGAAGGTATCCACATTTGCGTTCTTGAACTCCATTCCGCTGTCGCTGCAAACCTTCTTGATCTTCACTTCAAATTGATTTTGGGCCTTCCTATCGAAGTTCTTGAAGATCTTTTGGACCTGCGATTTATCATCGAGAAAGAACACCCACGTAAATCTTTAGTAATCATCGACTATAACTAGACCAAATGAGTTTCCACCGAGACTTATGTAGGCATTGGGACCAAAGAGATCCATATGAAGTAGCTCGAGCGGTCTTCTAGTGGTCATGATGTTCTTCACGGGGTGACTCCCTCCAACTTGTTTTCCTGCTTGACAAGCATTGCACAGTCTATCCTTATCAAATATAAAATCTTTTTCTCCAAGGATACGATCACCTTTAATTAGCTTATCAAGATTTCGCATGCCCACATGACCTAATCTTCTATGCCACAACCAACCTTTAGAAGATTTAGCAATTAAGCAAGTTCTAGATTGAGCCTTTTTAGTGAAATCAACAATGTAAAGATCACCTCTACGTATACCGGTAAAGACCATATTGTGGTTATCTCTATGAAACACTTGGCAATCTACTTCAGTAAATAGGACATTGAAACCAAAGTCAACAGGTCTATATACGGAAATTAGATTATATCCAAGAGATTCAACAAGCATAACATTTTGTATGGAGCTATCATGTGAGATGGCCACCCTACCAAGGCCAGCCATCTTACCCTTTGAGTTATCATCAAAAGTGACATTCTTTTGAGGGTCGTCGTTTTCAGCAAGCTCACGAAACATATCCTTATCTCCAGTCATGTGATCGGTACATCCACTATCAAGAACCCATTCCTTTCCTCCAGCCATGTAGCCGCGAAGATTAGCCATAAGACCAAAGTGTCTCATAGACTCGTCAAGATCAAAGTCACTATCATCATCCTCATCATAGTATCCATGTTCAACATCATCTTGTGATGGATCAATTCCTAGAGAGAGTGACTCATTAGATAAATGATCATCACAATAATCATATTTATGAATTCTAATGGCTTCGGAGATGATATTACAAATGATTCCAACATCTCCTTTGGCACGCATGAGGTTAGTAAACTCAAATAGACAATCACCAAACTTAGGATCATTGAAATTCATCTTACTCAAGGCAATAGACTTATGAAGAATTTCATCTAAGTTCTGCAAGGAATAGTTTGGAAATTGTTCCTCAAGAAATCTCCATATGGTGTAGGCACAATCAAGAGTAGGCAAGCAACCAAGCAAATTTCTAGGCAAACCTCTAGTGATAAGAGTAACAGTTCTAAGGTTGCGGATCATGTCAATAGACTCATTAAGGGTAGGATGCATATGATCAACATGAGGTGCACAAGGGCAGTAATGTACTTGTTCAAGTTATATTCATTGAAAATCTCCAGCATCTCAATTTTCCATTCATGAAAGAACTCTCCATCAAGTATAGGCACTCTATGTCTAAGACTCCCCAACATAGACTCATCCATCTTCCTCCAATGGTGATTAATCCAAAGCAATGGAGACCAAATCTATAGTACCAATTGAAAGGATCGAGAAGAGGTGTCTAGAGGGGGGTGATTAGACCCTCAACAAAGAAAAGTAGCGGTTTTTAGTTTCTTCAAGTTAAGGTGGAGTTTTAGCACAAGTTTAAACATTCCCAATGCATTTCAAGCAAGCATGGCAAGAGTATATGAGCAGCGGAAAGCAAAGCATGCAAGTTGCAAGAATGTAAGGGGATGGGATTGGAGTATGCAAACGCAATTAGATACACGGAGATTTTTCCGTGGTTCCGATAGGTGGTGCTATCGTACATCCATGTTGATGGAGACTTGAACCCATGAAGGGTAACGGTTGCGCGAGTCCACGGAGGTCTCCACCCATGAAGGGTCACGAAGAAGCAACCTTGTCTATCCCACCATGGCCATCGCCCACTAAGGACTTGCCTCACTAGGGTAGATCTTCACGAAGTAGGCGATCTCCTTGCCCGTACAAACTCCTTGGTTCAACTCCACAATCTTGACAGAGGCTCCCAAGTGACACCTAACCAATCTAGGAGACACCACTCTCCAAAAGGTAATAGATGGTGTGTTGATGATGAACTCCTTGCTCTTGTGCTTCAAATGATAGTCTCCCCAACACTCAACTCTCTCACACATATTTGGATTTGGTGGAAAGATGATTTGAGTGGAAAACAACTTGGGGAAGGCTAGAGATCAAGATTCTTGTGGTTGGAATGGAATATCTTAGTCTCAACACATGAGTAGGTGGATCTCTCTCAGAAAATGAATGCTGGAAGTGTTGGCACATTCTGATGGCTTTGTCCATGAATGAAGAGGGGTGGAGGGGTATATATAGCCTCCACACAAAATCTAACCGTTACACACAATTTACCAAACACGGTGGGACCGAATCATGAAACTCGGTCAAACTGATTTAGTTCACAATGTGACTGTTAGGCATTTCGGTGGGACCAATATGATCAACTCGGTGGGACCGATGTGCTAGGGTTAGGGTAAAACCTCATCTCGATTTGTCCGATTACACAAACTCGGTGGGACCAATTTTGGTAATAAGCTAACCATAGAGTTGGTCAAGCAAACTCGGTGAGACCGATTAAAAATCTCGGTAAGACCGAAATTATTGCAACAGGAACGAGAGAGTTTGCAAGCAATCTCGATGAGACTCGGATCCCATCGGTGAGACCGAATTTACTAGGATTTCTGGCAGTGGCTATGTCAAGGAACTCGGTGGCGCCGGTTAGATCAAATCGGTGGGGCCGAGTTTGACTTTTGGTTTGGGACAGATGTGGATATGAGAAAGTGGTTGAGGGATTTGGTGCATATCACTAAGCACTTTGAGCAAGAAAGCCATTAAGCAACACCTCACCCCCTTTTAATAGTATTGGCTTTCCTATGGACTCAATGTGATCTTAGAACACTAAAATGAAAATGTAGAGTCTTGAGCTTTTGAGCTTTTTCCAATCTTCTATCCTTAGCATCTAGAAGGGGTTCCACATCCTCTTGTCCACGCCACTCCATTTGTTGACCTTATCTGAAATATACTAGATGAAAACAGTAGTCCAACAAGAGATATGTTGACATTAATTACCAAAATCTCCGAGGGAGAACTTGTGCTTTCACCAGTCATGATGCACCCAACATTAGCTACACACAATGCATGAGGATGACCATAGTGCTCTCAGGTTCTGGCGCTTATTTGAGAAGGTGATGACACAACATAAAAGTAAATAGATAGTCCATTCGCAGAGGGAAGTAGTGATTTGCGGCGGTGCCAGTGCTCAAGTTTTTAAAACAGAGGTAATTGAAATTTTGAGAAATGCAACCTTCTAGTTTACTTCGCGACCATTAGTTATCAGTATCTTCCATGCTAAACACAATAGTGGTGGTTACCAAGCGGTAAAAGTAAAGGTTTACTCCCCCTCCACCAACAATCACACTCCACGGCTTGTCCAAAACAATGGGTGTCGTCCATACCAACAACAGTCCCGGGGGAGTTTTGTTTCATTATTTGTAGGTTGAGTTCGGGACTGGGAATCCCTATTACCACCCCTCTTGTGCAAGGACAAGTGAATAAACACTCATCATGAGAATAACCCGCTTAGCATGGAAGATACTTGTAACATCCCAAATTTCCAATTTGGAATGTTATACATAGGTCATCATATGCATATCATATTTTATTTGCATTTTGGCTTTGTGATCCCAAAATCCTAAGGAACTCAAGGACCCACAGAGAGAGTTGAGGATTTTATTGTTTTCATATTTGAATTTTCTCAAATATTGAAAAGTGGGTCACTTTGGTTTTAATCATTTTCTCTCCAAATAATATTTCCAATATTAAAAATATATGAGAGGAGATACTATGACTTCTCCAAAATAAATAAAATATTGGAGGAAAATTATTAAAATAAAATAAATTATTTTATTAGGATTTTATTGTTATTTTATTTGAATTAGAAAAATATGTATGTTTCAAAATTGCATTTTTAGGCCAAGAAAATGTTCACTAAGTTCTAAATATTTTATTTAGATAGTGAAAATTTGTTTTGGCATTTCTAGATTTTTATTTTTATTTATTTAGGATTTTTTCCTGTCGGCGGAATTGTTTTAAAAAAAGTCACGCGTCCGACTCGGCCAACGGCCCAGCCGAGCCAGGCCACCGCCGCAGCCCACCCCCGCGCCCCGACCGACTCCGGGCGGGAGTCCGGCCGGCACATGCCGCCGCAGCCGAGTCCGGGGAGGACTCCTCCTCTCGGCGACCCCCTCCCAAAGCCGTATGCCCCCCGCCTTTAAATAGGGTCGAGGCCCGCCGCCTCCTCCCGTCGAGCCGCACCGCCACCGCCGCCCGCTGCCCCGCGTCGCCGCTGCCTGCCGCGCGCCTCCATCGCCCGCGGCCGCGCCCCGCCGCCGTCGACCGCCGTCTACCTGATTTGGTTGGTGGGGGCGGCTCCTCCACAGCAAACCGAGGCCCTGCCGCTTGAGCCTACCTTCGCACACCTCCATTCCTCTTTAGGAGGCATCCGCCCCAGATAAACTACCCCCGTCGCGGATCTCGCCGGAGCCGCCGCCATTGACCCCGTTTTGACCAGTCGGTTTTCCTCGGTTAACCCCCGGTTTTTTAGTTTCCCGGTTTATTTTCTTAGATCGGTTTTCGTTGGTTTATTTTATTTAGCGGACATTCGTCCGTTCGTTCGTTTTAACGAACATTGTTCGCCGGTTAGGTTCAGACAGAGAACGTTCGTTCGTTAGTCTTTTATATTTATATTATTTTCGGCCAGGGACCTATCCGCGATTATTTTTATCGCAGATTAGTCCCTGATCTTCAAACCCTCTCTCTTTCTTAACCGTTTATCCAAATCCAGTGAAACCAACACCAAAATCTTCGTCTCGAACCCCTCTTTCTGTTTAAGGAACTTGAATAAGGTTTTGACAACTTAAAATTTGGTTTCAAGCAAATTTGAATTCGAAGTTCTTTTGACCATAGTTTCAGTTCCGTAACTCTGATTTGATCGATTCTTTTTGCAAAATTGAACATCTTCAGTTGAACTTTCAGATTTGGATCTTCTTATTTGAAGTTTTCCCCTTGCATCTTTGCTTGAGCGCTTATGTATGCTATTATTCATTTGCGCTAGAATTCCCAGAGTGTGCAGCGTGCTACTACGAGTCACTAGGTTTTGCGGATCATCAGCAAGGCAAGTAATACTTTGATCGTATCCCTTTATTACCCAGTTTTTTATGCATTAGTTACAACCCTCAAACATTGCATGAGTAGGATCTCGCAACATGTGGGTTTGGGAAGTAGATGATGAGATAGAACCTATTGCCCTTTTATTAACAAACCTTGGGAGTTACTTCTACGTTATACTTAATTTGCCATGCTATGCTCGTAGACGTGGTTTGGGTTTGAGTGTATCCATGACAGATGTGAGATTGTTAATTAATGATTAACTTAAGGTGGCTACTTAAACACACATCTGGGTGGATTGGTTGCCAGCACATGGGGATATACCAGTGCTGTCCTTTTCTGTTCGCCACCCACGCTCAAAGGGATCATAAGATTATTCATGCTAGAAACTTCCTTGTGCAGCCACAAGCTATTATGGGCTCTAGCATAGTTGAGTATGTTGCATGACTTCTTTCAGTGGTGGGCTAGCAGATGTAGGGGAAAGTAGGTGTAACTGTCCACTCAGAGTAAAGAGTTAATGCTTCTGAAAGACTGTGTCTCGGTCATCCGTTTCTCAAACACCATGTAGTGTGAGAATACCAACGGAGGAGATCGAGTCTTGTGGGGAAAAGTGTGCAAACCTCTGCAGAGTGTACAAACTAATCATGGTTAGCCGTGTCCCCGGTTATGGACATCTTCAGTATATGGTTCTTGAATTATCATGTTGATCTTATCACTCTAAATTAATTTGTTGGGTTGTGAATTACTTTTTAATTGGGATTGAGATGGGGACTTACCATTATCAATGTTTTTCCAACTACCACGATAGTTAAATAAAATATATTCCTTTGTTGTAGGGAAAAATGGCTTTTCGCAAAAACATTATAACCATAGAGCCTCCACCAGCCATATATGCATGTAGTGTTAGCATTTACCTGTTCATTGCTCTACTGTGTTATATTGCCAGCATATTCCATGTGCTGACCCGTTCCGGGTTGCAACATATCATGTTGCAGACTTTTCAGACGAAGAGTAAGGTGCGCTTGGTCATTGTCATGCACTCAGCTATGCCGTTGGAGTTGATGGACTCGCTTTATCTTCCAAGACTTCCGATGTTATCGTATTTAGATGGCCTTAAGCCATATTATTGTAACAAGTACTCTTTTATGAGTTATTCAATGTAATAAGTGTGTGATTGCTCTATGTTATAAATCCTTCAAGTATTGTGTGTGTCAGCATTACCGATCCAGGGATGACACTTATGCACAGAGATTCGACCGTTTGAGGTTGGATCGCTACAAGATGGTATCAGAGCACATGTTGAATGTAGGACACAACCACTTAGATGAGCCATAGGTCACTCTCCTCTACTTATTTTTGACTTCTCTCCATCTTCTACTCTATAGGATGGCGGACACAAGGACCAAGTTTGCACAGCCGGATGAAGACACACCTTTTGGATGACACTTGAAGGAAGTCACTAGGTACCTGAACATTGGGATACCAAGCTTCATCGGGACCTACACCGCCACTTTACCAGAAGAGGAGCGTTGGATGATTCTAGTTCTAGTTCCAGGAATGACATTCACGCCAGTTATTGAACCCATGGAGTTTTCCTTTGATGCACCAACCTGGAGTCTAGGAAAGAGCATGGCAGCCCACATCGCCATAGGGCGCATCGGTGAAGTTTATCACAAGGATATTAAGGACACTATCTAGCAAATATGTGGGCGCCGAGATGAGCAATGGGAGATGATCAGCACCAGGAAGGACAGGTCCATTGCAGCTTTCATCCAGGAGTTAAACCAGCACATTCGTCGCTAGGAGAACCAGATGTGTGCGAGCATGATAGATCTGAAGAAGTTGATGACTAGGAACATGGAGCTTGAAGAGGAACTCAAGTCTACACGCGATGGATACGAGGAGGAAATCACAATACTAGTGGAGAAGAATGACGACCTGACAAGGAAGCTAGGAGTATTCATGGGAGACCC
The DNA here is from genome assembly GCF_003073215.2 of Triticum urartu. Lineage (NCBI taxonomy): Eukaryota > Viridiplantae > Streptophyta > Magnoliopsida > Poales > Poaceae > Triticum > Triticum urartu. Next base: position 589,921,403 of record NC_053023.1, on the reverse strand, counting down.
TGCGCCAGGAGGAGATGACGTCCATCCCAAGGACTACATCATCATCGATGACACCGACTCCAACCCCGACAGTTGTGATGATGATTATGAAGACAAAGCTGGAGCGGATATCATGGAGTCTTCCACCGATCAAAATTTCTAGTCGACCACCAAATTATTACTAGTATTTCCCCCATGTATATATTAGTAGTACGAGCACTGTAATGGTAGTTAGATCGATTGTATGCCCTTGCTTGAAGTTGTTTTGGTGTGATATGATTGTGTTTGTCTCATGTGCATATGGGTAGTGTTTTCTCACTAGACCTCTTTATATTATAATCTCTCCCCTCTAAACCCATCAGATGCCTCTGAGAAGTGACCCCGGATTTGCCTTCCCACCGGAGCTCACTCAGTTGATCCAACAGCAGAATACACTGATGCAGTTACTAGTCCAGAACCAAGGCAACAACAACAACAATAACAACAACCCACCGCCACCACCTCCAGTTGATAACTTAGCCCATTTTCTGATGTTACAACCGCTGGTGTTTTCTAGTAGCACCGAGCCCATAGTTGCTGATGACTGGCTATGCAGGATTGGAAGGGAGTTAACCACTGCAGGTTGCACAGATGCTGAGAAGGTGTGTTTTGCCGCACACCAATTGGATGGACATGCAGCCTCATGGTGGGAAAATTACACAGCCACCTTCCCTATAGCCAATGTTACTTGGGAGCAGTTCCAGCAAGCATTCCGCGTCGCTCATGTCTCAACTGGAGCTATGAGTATGAAGAAGCGTGAGTTTCGCAACTTGCACCAAGGAAACCGTACTGTGGGGTAGTACGTGGATGAGTTTAGCAAGTTAGCTCGTTATGCCCCGGATGATGTGGCCACAGATGCTGTGAAGCAAGAGAAGTTTATGGAAGGGCTGAATGATGAAATGAGTGTGCAGTTGATGGTGGCAACATTTAACAACTACCAGGAGTTGGTAGATAAGGCTCTTATGATTGAAGGGAAGCAGCAGCAAATTGAGAGCCACAAAAGGAAGTATGGACAGGGGAAATACAGTTCAGGAGCTTAGCAGAAGCCTTGTTTCACCCCGAACTCGGGAGGATATAACCATAACCATGGATGCCATAACCACAATGGAGGAAGTTCGCATAACCACAGTGGCCCCAAGAATGGAAATGGGAACGGAGCAAGCAGTCAGAACCGCTCTAACCCAGCTACACCCGCCAAGAAGGACCAAAGTCACATTACTTGTTTCAAGTGCGGGAAGACTGGACACTATGCCAATGAGTGTCATGAACTCAAGAATGGAAATGGAAATGTAAATGGAACCTCTAGAAAGAAGCCCAACCCTTTCAATAGGGGACAAGTGAACCACGTGAACGTGGAGGAGGTTGAGGAGTAGCCAGATGCAGTTATTGGTAAGTTTTTGGTTAAGTCATTTACTGCAATCGTTCTTTTTTATACTGGTGCATCACATTCATACATTTCAAGGGGATTTGTGGATAAGTATAAGTTTCCCACCAAAGTTCTTAGGACACCTATGTTAGTAAGCTCGCCAGGAGCGGAGCATATGGCAAGCCAAGGATGTTTTCAAGTGCCATTAACCATAGGTAGGCATGTTTTCCCCTCAGACTTGATAATTTTGGAATCACAAGGATTGGATGTGATACTAGCGATGGATTGGTTATCGATGTATGGAGGAAACATCGATTGCACCAGTAAGTTAATTCTGCTCACCACACCGGAGGGAAAAAGAATTAAGTATGTATCCATGCATACATCAAAGAGGACTCACGGGAGTTGTTCAGGAAGTAGTGCATGTAGTTAAGGATTACCAGATGTATTTCCAGAAGAACTACCAAGCATGCCGCCAGATCGAGACATTGAGTTTTTGATAGAGTTGTTGCCAGGCACCGGACCAATATCGAAGAGACCATACCGGATGCCCGCAGATGATCTGGAGGAGATTAAGAAACAGATTAAGGAGTTATTGGAGAAAGGTTACATTCGACGAAGTTCTTCACCATGGGGAGCCCAGTGCTCTTGGTTGAGAAGAAGGATAAATCTCTGAGAATGGTGGTTGATTGTCATGCATTGAATGAAGTGATGATCAAGAACAAGTACCCACTATCGATGATCAATGATTTGTTTGACCAGCTGCAAGGAGCTAAAGTATTTTCCAAGATCGATCTTCGATCAGGATACCACCAGCTGAAGATCCGAGAATAGGATATACCTAAGACAGCCTTCACCACAAGGTATGGGCTATATGAGTACACGGTTATGTCATTTGGATTGACAAATGCCCATGCCTATTTCATGAGTATGATGAATAAGGTGTTCATGGAGTTCTTGGATAAGTTTATTGTGGTGTTCATTGATGATATTTTGGTATACTCGAAGAATGAAGAAGAACACAAAGAACACTTGCGTTTAGTTCTCGAGAAGCTCAGAGAACATCAGTTATATGCCAAGTTAAGCAAATGTGAGTTTTGGTTGAAGGAAGTTGGATTCCTTGGACATGTTATCTCAGGAGAAGGTATAGCAGTAGACCCTACTAAGGTTCAGTCAGTCACTGAGTGGTTGGCACCCACCTCAGTTGGAGAGATCCGCAGTTTTTTGGGACTCGGCGGGATATTACCGGAGATTCATCGAGAATTTTTCTAAGATTGCAAAGCCTATGACGGAGTTGTTGAAAAAGGACACCAACTTGAAATGGACAGATGAATGTGAGGCAAGTTTTCAGGAGCTAAATAAATGTTTGGTTACAGCCCCAGTGCTGATTCTGCCGGATATACGCAAGGATTTCCAAGTGTATTGCGCCGCATCTTGCTTAGGACTTGGAGGCATACTTATGCAAGACGGAAGAGTTGTTTCATATGCCTCACGTCAGCTTCGACCGCATGAGTTGAATTTACCATGCATGATTTGGAGTTAGCAGCTGTAGTGCATGCGCTCAAGACCTGGAGACATTTTCTTATTGGAAATCATTGTGATGTGTACACGGATCATAAGATTTTGAAGTACATTTTCACACAGAAGGAGTTGAATCTCAGGTAAAGGAGATGATTGGAGCTTATAAAGGATTATGATATTAAGTTGCACTATCATCCAGGCAAGGCTAATGTCGTGGCAGACGCTTTGAGCCGAAAGAGTTACGCCAATACCCTCGTAAGCGGAGGATTGCCAAAGGAGTTAGCTGAAGATCTCAGGGAGCTATGTTTGGAGATAGTCCCTATAGGTTTTGTTGCAGCATTAGAAATTCAGTTGACATTATCGGGAAAAAATCGAGAAGCTCAGAAGAAGGATAAGGAAATTGCTGAGATAAATGAGAAGATGAGCAAAGGAAAAGCCAAGGGTTTTCATGAGGATGAGCACGGCACCTTATTGTTTGAGGACCATGTTTATGTACCCAATAATATAGAGATCCGGAATTTGATACTTCAGGAAGCTCATGACTCGCCATACTCGATACACCCCGGAAACACCAAGATGTATTTGGATTTGATGGAGCGTTTCTGGTGGACTGGTATGAAGAAGGATATTGCCGAGTATGTAGCTGTATGTGATGTATGTCAGAGAGTGAAGGTAGAACATCAGAAGCCAGCAGGATTACTACAGCCTATGCCGATACCCGAATGGAAGTGGGATAAGCTTGGCATTGATTTTATCACCAGATTACCCAGGACCCGATCGGGATAAGATTCTATTTGGGTAGTGGTGGATCGCTTGACCAAAGTGTCTCACTTTATCTAGTGAAGACCACCTATACAAGTGCGATGTTGGCCAAGATATATATGACCAGGATCGTATGTCTGCATGGAGTTTCGAGGACCATCATATTAGATAGAGGAACACAGTTTACTTCAAAGTTTTGGCACCAGCTGCACAAGACTTTGGGCACCAGGCTAGAGTTCAGTACAGCCTTTCATCCATAGACAGATGGACAGACCGAGATAGTCAATCAGATTCTGGAGGACATGTTGAGAGCTTGTGCACTCGATTATGGATCTAGTTGGGATGATAATTTGCCCTACGCAGAGTTCTCTTACAACAACAGTTATCAAGCTAGTTTGAAGATGATACCTTTCGAAGCTTTGTATGGAAGAAGGTGCAGAGCACCGTTGATGTGGGATGAAGTTGGTGACCGCCAGTTTTTTGGACCAGATTTGATCAAAGAGTCCGAAGAGAAGGTCAAGTTGATTCGAGATAGACTGAAGGTAGCTCAGTCCACGCAGAAGAGTTATGCAGACTCAAAACGCTAAGAAGTAGCCTATAAAATCGGAGAAAGAGCATATCTTCGGGTGTCACCCCTGCGAGGAGTTAAACATTTTGGAGTTAAGGGAAAGTTAGCCCCGAGATTTGTAGGACCATACCTAGTTCTCGAACGTATGGGAGAAGTAGCCTACAAGCTAGAGTTACCCGAAGGATTGTCGGGAGTTCATGATGTGTTTCACGTTTCCCAGCTGAAGAAGTGCCATGTAAAAATGGCCGATATCCCTCTGAGAGATACAGTGCCCCTGGAAGCAATTCAGTTGGATAGTGATCTGACCTATGAGGAGAAACCATGCAAGATTCTCGAGTTTGGCAGCCGAGTCACACGCGGTAAGGTTATCAAGTTTTGCAAAGTTCCGTGGAGCCACCATAACGATGATGAAGCCACATGGGAACGAGAGGATGATCTACGGAAAGACCACCCACACCTATTTTCTAGCCAACCCGAATCTCGAGGGTGAGATTCACCTTAAGGGGGTAGGTTTGAAACATCCCAAATTTCCAATTTGGAATGTTATACATAGGTCATCATATGCATATCATATTTTATATGCATTTTGGCTTTGTGATCCCAAAATCCTAAGCAACTCAAGGACCCACGGAGAGAGTTGGGGATTTTATTGTTTTCATATTTGAATTTTCTGAAGTATTGAAAAGTGGATCACTTTGGTTTTAATCATTTTCTCTCCAAATAATATTTCCAATATTAAAATTATATGAGAGGAGATAATATGACTTCTCCAAAATAAATGAAATATTGGAGGAAAATTATTAAAATCAAATAAATTATTTTATTTGGATTTTATTGCTATTTTATTTGAATTATAAAAATATGCATTTTCCAAAATTGCATTTTTAGGCCAAGAAAATGTTCACTAAGTTCTAAATATTTTATTTAGACGGTGAAAATTTGTTTTGGCATTTTTAGATTTTTATTTTTATTTATTTAGGATTTTCTTTCCTGTTGGCGGAATTGTTTAAAAAAATCGCGTGCCTGATTGGGCCAACGGCCAGCCGAGCCAGGCCGCCGCCGCAGCCCACCCCCGCGCCCCGACCGACTCTGGGCGGGAGTCCGGCCGGCGCACGCCTCCGCAGTAGAGTCCGGGGAGGACTCCTCCTCCTGGCGACCCCCTCCCCAAGCCGCACCCCCCGGGCTTTAAATAGGGCCGAGGCCCGCCGCCTCCTCCCATCGAGCCGCACCGCCACCGCCCGCTGCCCATCGCCGTGCTGTCGCTGCCCGCAGTCGCGCCCCGCCGCCCCATAGCCATCGACTGTCGTCTCTGCCGCCACGGATCTCGCCGGAGCCGCCGCCGTTGACCCCATTTTGACCGGTCGGTTTTCCTCGGTTAACCCCGTTTTTTTAGTTTTCTGGTTTATTTTCTTAGATCGGTTTTCGTCGGTTTATTTTATTTAGCGAACGTTCGTCCGTTTGTTCGTTTTAACGAACGTTGTTCGCCGGTTAGGTTCAGACAGCGAACGTTCATTCGTTAGTCTTTTCTTTTTATTTTATTTTCGGCCAGGGGCCTATCCGTGATTATTTTTATCGCAGATTAGTTCCTGATCTTCAAACCCTCGCCGTTTCTTAACCGTTTGTCCAAATCCAGTGAAACCAACGCCAAAATCTTCGTCTCGAACCCCTATTTATGTTTAATCAACTTGAACAAGGTTTTCACAATTTAAAATTTGGTTTCAAGCAGATTTGAATTCGAAGTTCTTTTAACCGTAGTTTCAGTTTCGTACCTCCGATTTGATCGATTCTTTTTGCAAAATCGAACCTCTTCAGTTGAACTTTCAGATTTGGATCTTCTTATTTGAAGTTTTCCCCTTGCATCTTTGCTTGAGTGCTCATGTATGCTATTGTTTGTTTGTGTTAGAATTCCCGGAGTGTGCAGCGTGCTGCTACGGGTCACTAGGTTTTGCGGATCATCAGCAAGGGAAGTAACACTTTGATCATATCCCTTTATTACACAGTTTTTTATGCATTAGTTACAACCCTCAAACATTGCATGAGTAGGACCTCATAACATGTGGGTTTGGGAAGTAGTCAAGTAGATGATGAGGTAGAACCTATTGCCCTTTTATTATCAAACCTTGGGAGTTACTTCTACATTATGCTTAATTTGCCATGCTATGCTCGTAGGCATGGATTGGGTTTGAGTGTATCCATGACAGATGTGAGATTGTTAATTAATGGTTAACTTAAGGTGGCTACTTAAACACACATCTGGGTGGATTGGTTGCGGGCACCTGTGGATATACCAGTGCTGTCCTTTTTGGTTCGCCATCCAGGCTCAAAGGGATCATAAGATTATTCATGCTAGAAACTTCCGTGTGCAGCCACAAGCTATTGTGGGCTCTAGCATAGTTGAGTATGTTGCATGACTTCTTTCAGTGGTGGGCTAGAATATGTAGGGGAAAGTAGGTGTAACTGTCCACCCAGAGTAAAGAGTTAATGCTTCTGAAAGACTGTGTCTCGGTCATCCGTTTCTCAAACACCATGTAGTGCGAGAAAACCAACGGAGGAGATCGAGTCCTGTGGGAAAAGTGCGCAAACCTCTGCAAAGTGTACAAACTAATCATGGTTGGTCGTGTCCCCGGTTATGGACATCTTGAGTATCTGGTTCTTGAATTATCATGTTGATCTTATCACTCTAAATTAATTTGTTGGGTTGTTAATTACTTTTTAATTGGGATTGAGATGGGGACTTACCATTCTCAGTGTTTTTCCAACTACCATGATAGTTAAATAAAATATATTCCTTTGTTGTAGGGAAAAATTGGCTTTTCGCAAAAACGTTATAACCATAGAGCCTCCACCAGCCATATATGCATGTAGTGATAGTATTTACCTGTTCATTGCTCTACTGTGTTATATTGCCAGCATATTCCATGTGCTGACCCATTTCGGGCTGCAACATATCATGTTGCAGACTTTTCAAATGAAGAGTAAGGTGCTCTAGGTCGTTGTCGTGCACTCAGCTATGCTGTTGGAGTTGATGGACTCGCTTTATCTTCCAAGCCTTCTGATGTTATCATATTTTAGATGGCCTTAAGCCATATTATTGTAACAAGTACTCTTTTATGAGTTATTCGATGTAATAAGTGTGTGATTGCACTCTGTTATAAATCCTTCAAGTACTGTGTGTGTCAGCATTACCGATCCAGGGATGAGACTTATGCACAGAGATTCGACCGTTTGAGATTGGATCGCTACAATACTACTACTTCTTGAGCTTGCATTGGTTTTTCCCTTGAAGAGGAAAGGGGTGATGCAACAAAGTAGATATAAGTATTTCCCTCATTTTGAGAACCAAGGTATCATTCCAGTAGGAGATAATGCACAAGTCACTGAATACCTGCACAAGCAATCAAAAAACTTGCACCCAATGCGATAAAGGGGTTGTTAATCCCTTCATGATTACTTGCAAAAGTGAGATATGATAGAGATCGATAAACAATAATGTAAATATTTTTGGTATTTTTGGTTTATAGATCGGAAAGTAAAAGATTGCAACATAATAGATCGGAATCTTATATCATGGAAAATAGACCCGGGGGCCATAGGTTTCACTAGAGGCTTCTCTCAAGATAGAAAATAATACGGTGGGTGAACAAATTACTGCAGAGCAATTGATAGAAAAGCGCAAAGTTATGACGATATATAAGGCAATGATCATGAATATAGGCATCACGTCCGTGTCAAGTAGACCGAAATGATTCTGCATCTACTACTATTACTCCACACATCAACCGCTATCCAGCATGCATCTAGAGTATTAAGTTCATAAAGAACGGAGTAACGCATTAAGCAAGATGACATGATGTAGAGGAATTAACTCAAGCAATATGATGAAAGCCCCATCTTTTTATCCTCGATGGCAACAATACAATACGTGCCTTGCTTCCCCTACTGTCATTGGTAAAGGATACCGCAAGATTGATCCCAAAGCTAAGCACTTCTCTCATTGCAGGAAAAACCAATCTAGTTGGCCAAACCAAACCGATAGTTCGAAGAGAATTACAAAGATATCAAATCTGCATATAAGAATTCAGAGGAGATTCAAATAATATTCATAGATAAGATGATCATAAATCTACAATTCATCAGATCTCGGCAAACACACCGCAAAAAAGTATTACATCAAATAGATCTGCAAGAACATCGAGGAGAACATGGTATTGAGAATAATAGAGAGAGAAGAAGCCATCTAGCTACTAGCTATGGACCCGTAGGTCTGTGGTAAACTACTCACGCTTCATCAGAAGGGCAATAGATTTGATGTAGAAGCCCTCTCCGGCAGGACGCCAGAAAAGGTCCATAGATGGGATCTCACGGGTACAGAAGGTTGTGGCGGCGGAAAAGTGTTTGCGTGGATGCCTCTGGTGGTTTGGAGATATAAGAGTATATATAGGCGAAAGAATTAGGTCGGTGGAGTCACGAGGGGTCCACAAGGGTGGGGGCGCGCCTTACCCCCGGGTGCTCCCTCCGTCCTTGTGGCCACCTCGTGACTCTTCCACTTCATCTTCAAGTCTCCTGGTTGTCTTCTAGTCCAAGAAAAATCATCACAGAGGTTTTATTCCGTTTTGACTCCGTTTGGTATTCCTTTTTTGTGAAACTCAAAAACAGGGGAAAAACATGAACTGGCACTGGGCTCTAGGTTAATAGGTTAGTCCCAAAAATAATATAAAATAGCATAATAATGCATATAAAACATCCAAAACAGATAATATAATAGCATGGAACAATAAAAAATTATAGATACGTTGGAGACGTATCAAGCTTAATTCCTGCTCGAGTAGGTAAATGATAAAAAAAGAATTTTTGATGTGGAATGCTACCTAACATTTTATCCATGTAATTCTTCTTTATTGTGGCATGAATGTTTAGATCTGTATGATGCAAAACAAAAGTTTAATATTGACATAAAAATAACAATACTTCAAGCATACTAACAAGGTAATTATGTCTTCTCAAAATAACATGGCCAAAGAAAGCTTATCCCTACAAAATCATATAGGCTGGCTATGCTCCATCTTCATCACACAAAGTTTTCAAATCATGCACAACCCCGATGACAAGCCAAGCAATTGTTTCATACTTTTGACATTCTCAAACCTTTTCAACTTTCACGCAATACATGAGCGTGAGCCATGGACATAGCACTATAGGTGGAAGAGAAGGTGGTTGTGGAGAAGACAAAAAGAAGGAGATAGTCTCACATCAACTAGGCGTATCAACGGGCTATGGAGATGCCCATCAATAGATATCAATGTGAGTGAGTAGGGATTTCCATGCAACAGATGCACTAGAGCTATAAGTTTATGAAAGCTCAAAAAGAAAAACTAAGTGGGGGTGCATCCAACTTGCTTTCTCATGAATACCTAGGGCAATTTGAGGAAGCCCATCGTTGGAATATAGAAGCCAAGTTTTATAATGAAAAATTCCCACTAATACATGAAAGTGACAAAATAGGAGACTCTCTATCATGAAGATCATGGTGCTACTTTGAAGCACAAGTGTGGTAAACGGATAGTAACATTGCCCCTTCTCTCTTTTTCTCTCTTTTTCCTCATTTTTTTTTCCTTTTTTGGCCTTCTTTTTTTATTTTGGCCTTTTCTCTTTTTTTATTTCCTCACATCGGACAATGCTCTAATAATGAAGATCATCATACTTTTATATACTTACAACTCAAAAATTACAACTCGATACTAGAACAAAATATGGCTCTATATGAATGCCTCCGGTGGTGTACCGGGATGTGCAGTGACTCAAGAGCGAGATGTATAAAAAATGATGAATGGTGGCTTTGCCATAAATACGATGCCAACTACATGATCATGCAAAGGAGTATGACAATGATATGTGTGTCATAATAAAATGGAAGAGTGGAAAGTTGAAATGCCATAATAGGTAGTTATGGTGGCTGTTTTGAGGAAGGTATATGGTGGGTTTATGGTACCGGTGAAAGTTGCGCGGTACTAGAGAGGCTAGCAATGGTAATCCATGGACTCGACATTAGTCATAAAGAAATCACATACTTATTACAAAAATCTATTAGTCATCAAAACAAAATACTACACGCATGATCCTAGGGGGATAGATTGGTAGGAAAACACCATCGCTCGTCCCCGACCGCCACTCATAAGGAAGACAATCAAAAAATATCTCATGCTCCAACTTCGTTACATAATGGTTCACCATACGTGCATGCTACGGGACTCACAAACCTCAACACAAGTATTTCTCAAATTCACAACTACTCGCTAGGATGACTCTAATATCACACTCTTCATATCTCAAAACAATCATAAGGAATCAAACTTCTCATAGTATTCAATGCACTTTATATGAAAGTTTTTATTATATCCCCCTGGATGCCTATCATATTAGGACTAATTTTATAACCAAATAAAATTACCATGCTATTTAAAGAAACTCAAAATAATATAAGTGAAGCATGAGAGTTCATCAATTTCTATAAAATAAAACCACCGCCGTGCTCTAAAAATATATAAGTGAAGCACTAGAGCAACATTGCCTAGCTCAAAAGATATAAGTGAAGCACATAGAGTATTCTAATAAATCACGATTCATGCATGTCTCTCTCAAAAGGTGTCTACAACAAGGATGATTGTGGAAAACTAAAAAGCAAAGACTCAAATCATACAAGATGCTCCAAGCAAAACACATATCATGTGGTGAATAAAAATATAGCCTCAAGTAAAGTTACCAATGGACGAAGACGAAAGAGGGGATGCCTTCCGGGGCATCCCCAAGCTTAGGCTCTTGGTTGTCCTTTAATATTACCTTGGGGTGACATGGGCATCCCCAAGATTAGCCTCTTCCACCCCTTATTCCATAGTCCATCAAATCCTTACCCAAAACTTGAAAACTTCACAACATAAAACTCAATAGAAAATCTCATAAGCTCTATTAGTATAAGAAAATAAATCACCACTTTTGGTACTGTTGTGAAGTCATTATTTATTTATATTGGTGTAATATCTACCGTATTCCAACTTTTATATGGTTCATACCCCCCGATACTACCCATAGATTCATCAAGATAAGTAAACAACACAAAGAAAACAGAATATGTCAAAAACAGAATAGTCTGTAGCAATCTAGATATTCGAATACTTATGTAACTCCAAAAATTCTGCAAAATCAGGACAACCTAAGAAATTGGTTGGTTTATATTTTGCAAAAGGAATCAGTATTTTATGACTCTTTTGTTAAAAATGAGAATTGTTTTCCTGAGCGCAAAAGTTTCTATTTTTCAGCAAGATCAATTATCACCGTAAGCTATCCCAAAGATCTTACTTGGCACAAACACTAATTTAAAAACAAAACCACATCTAACCAGAGGCTAGATGAATTATTTATTGCAAAATAGAACCTAGAAAGCAAAAACAAAAATAAAATTGGGTTGCCTCCCAACAAGCGCTATTGTTTAATGCCCTTAGCTAGGCATAAAACACGAATAGATCTAGGTATTGTCATCTTTGGCATGCAATCCATAAGTAGATCTCATAATAGATTCATAAGGCAATTTAATTTTATTTCTTGGAAAGTGTTCCATGCCCTCCCTTAACGGAAATTGAAATCTAATGTTTCCTTCTTTCATATCAATAATTGCACCAACCATTCTAAGGAAAGGTCTACCAAGAATAATAGGACATGTAGGATTGCAATCTATATCAAGAACAATGAAATCTACGGGCACATAATTCCTATTTTCAACAATAAGAACATCATTAATCCTTCCCATATGTTTCTTAATAGTGGAATCCGTAAGATGCAAATTTAAAGAACAATCATCAATTTCATGGGAACCTAACACATCACATAAAGTTTTGGGAATTGCGGAAATGCTAGCACCCAAATCACACAAAGCATGGCACTCATAATATTTAATCTTAATCTTAATAGTAGGTTCCCAATCATCATAAAGTTTTCTTGGGATAGAAACTTCCAACCAAGCTTTTCTTCAAAAGATTGCATCATAGCATCAACGATATGTTTAGTAAAAGCTTTGTTTTGATTATGAGCATGAGGAGAATTCAACATGGATTGAAAGAAGGAAATAAAATCTATTAAAGAACAATTATCATAATTAAATTCCTTGAAATCCAAAAGAGTGGGTTCGTTGCTACCTAAAGTTTTGACCTCTCCAATCCCACTTTTATTAATTTTTGCATCAAGGTCTAAAAACTCCGAATCATTGGGACGCCTTTTAACTAAAGTTGACTAATCTCTAGTCCCATATTTATCAAGATTTATATTGGAAAACAAAGATTCAACAGGAGTCACATCAATCACTTTAAGATCTTTATCATTATTTTCACAAGAACTAGAAGAACACGTTTTACAAACCAATCTTTTTAGCACACATCTTAGTGGTTCTTTCTTTGCACTCATCAATGGAAATTCTCATAGCTTTGAGAGACTCATTGATATCATGCTTGGGTGGAATAGATCTAAGTTTCAGAGAATCAAGGTCAAGAGAAATTATATCCATGTTCCTAGCCAAATCATCAATCTTAAGCAATTTTTCTTCAATCAAAGCATTGAAATTCTTTTGCGAACTCATAAATTCTTTAACACTATCCTCAAAATCAGAGGGCATCTTATTATAATTTCCGTAAGAATTGTTTTAGGAATTACCATAATTATTAGAGGAATTACTAGGAAATGACCTAGGACTAAAATTACCTCTACACGTGTTATTACCAAAATTGTTCCTACCAACAAAATTCACATCCATAGATTCATTATTATTCTCAATCAAAGTAGACAAAGGCATATCATTGGGGTCAATATAAGCACTCTTACTAGAAAATAATTTCATAAGCTCATCCATCTTTCCGCTCAAAACATTAATCTCTTCAATTGCATGCACTTTTTTTACTAGTGGAAGCAGATCTTTCGGTATGCCATTGAGAATAATTAACCATAATATTATCTAGGATTTTAGTAGCTTCACCTAAAATAATTTCCATAAAAGTACCTCCCGCGGCCGAATCTAAAAGATCTCTAGAAGCAAAATCCAATCCGGCATAAAAAATTGTATAATCATCCACAAATTCAAACCATGAGTAGGGCAATTTCGTATCATCAATTTTGTCCTCTCCCAAGATTGTGCAACATGTTCATGATCAAGTTTCTTAAAATTCATAATGTTGTTCCTAAGGGAGATGATCTTAGCGGGAGGAAAATACTTGGAAATAAAAGCATCTTTACACTTATTCCATGAATCAATACTATTTTGAGGTAAAGATGAAAACCAAGTTTTAGCACGATCTCGAAGTGAGAACGAAAATAGCTTTAATTTAAAAATATCATTATCCACTTCTTTTTTTGCATATCACACAAATCAACGAAATTGTTTAGATGGGATGCGTCATCTTCACTAGAAAGGCCGGAAAATTGATCTTTCATAACAAGATTCATCAAAGCGGCATTAATTTCACAAGATTCCGCACTAGTAGCGGGAGCAATCGGAGTACTGAGAAAATCATTATTATTGGTGTTGGAAAACTCACACAATTTGGTATTATATTGAGCCATAGTGACAAAGCAAGCAAGCCAACACATGAGCACACAAAAATCAAGCAAAGAAGACAAACGAAAGAGGGGCGAAGAAAAGGAAAATCTTTTCGAAAAACGTTTTAGAAATGGGGGAGAGGAAAACGAGAGGAGAATGGAAAAATAATGTAATGCAAGAGATGAGAGTTTCTGATGGGTACTTGGTATGGCTTGACTTGGCGTAGATCACCCCAACAATGGCGTCAGAAATTCTTCTTGCTACTTCCTGAGCTTGCGTTGGTTTTTCCCTTGAAGAGTGAAGGGGTGATGCAGCAAAGTAGAGATAAGTATTTCCCTCAGTTCGAGAACCAAGGTATCAATCCAGTAGGAGACACCACACAAGTCACCAAATACCTGCACAAACAATCAAACAAATTGCACCAAACGCGATAAAGGGGTTGCCAATCCCTTCACGGTTACTTGCAAAAGTGAGATCTGATAGAGATAGATAAACAGTAAAGTAAATATTTTTGGTTTATAGATCAGAAAGTAAAAGATTGCAAAATAATATATCAGAAACTTATATGAAGGAAAATAGACCCGGGGGCCATAGGTTTCACTAGAGGCTTCTCTCAAGATAGAAAATAATACGGTGGGTGAACAAATTACTGCAGAGCAATTGATAGAAAAGCGCAAAGTTATGACGATATCTAAGGCAATGATCATGAATATAGGCATCACATCCGTGTCTAGTAGACCGAAATGATTCTGCATCTACTACTATTACTCCACACATCGACCACTATCCATCATGCATCTAGAGTATTAAGTTCATAAAGAACGGAGTAATGCATTAAGCAAGATGACATGATGTAGAGGAATTAACTCAAGCAATATGATGAAAACCCCATCTTTTTATCCTCGATGGCAACAATACAATATGTGCCTTGCTGCCCCTATTGTCACTAGGAAAGGACATTGCAAGATTGAACACAAAGCTAAGCACTTCTCCCGTTGCAAGAAAAACCAATCTAGTTGGCCAAACCAAACCAATAGTTCGAAGAGAATTACAAAGATATCAAATCATGCATATAAGAATTCAGAGGATAGTCAAATAGTATTCATAGATAAGCTGATCATAAATCCACAATTCATCGGATCTCCGCAAACACACCGCAAAAAAGTATTACATCGAATAGGTCTCAAAGAACAACGAGGAGAATATGGTATTGAGAATCAAAGAGAGAGAAGAAGCCATCTAGCTACTAGCTATGGACCCGTAGGTCTGTGGTAAACTACTCACGCTTCATCGGAAAGGCAATAGAGTTGATGTAGAAGCCCTCCGTGATCGAATCCCCCTCCGCCAGGACACCAGAAAAGGTCCCTAGATGGGATCTCACGGGTATAGAAGGTTGCGGCGGCGGAAAAGTGTTTTCTTGGATGCCTCTGGTGGTTTGGGGATATAAGAGTATATATAGGTGAAAGAATTAGGTCGGTGGAGTCACGAGGGGCCCACAAGGGTGGGGGTGATACTTTTCCAACGTATCTACTTTTCCAAACACTTTTGCCCTCGTTTTGGACTCTAACTTGCATGATTTGAATGGAACTAACCCGGACTGACGTTGTTTTCAACAGAATTGCCATGGTGTTAGTTTTGTGCAGAAATACAAGTTCTCGAATGACCTGAAAATCAACAGAGAATATTTTTGGAATATATAACATATATTGGCGAAAGAATCAAGGCCAGGGGTCCCACACCCTATCCACGAGGGTGGGGGGCGCGCCCCCAGCCTCGTGGGCCCCCTGGTGCTCCACCGACCTCAACTCCAACTCTATATAATCACGTTCGGGGAGAAAAACAGAAAGAAGGATTCATCGCGTTTTACGATACAGAGCCGTCGCCAAGCGTTAATCTCTCTCGGGAGGGCTGATCTGGAGTCCGTTCGGGGCTCCGGAGAGGGAAATCCATCGCCATCGTCATCATCAACCTTCCTCCATCACCAATTTAATGATGCTCACCGCCAGGCATGAGTAATTCCATCATAGGTTTGCTGGACGATGATGGGTTGGATGAGATTTATCATGTAATTGAGTTAGTTTTGTTAGGGTTTGATCCCTAGTATCCATTATGTTCTGAGATTGATGTTGCTATGACTTTGCCATGCTTAATGCTTGTCACTAGGGCCCGAGTGCCATGATTTCAGATCTGAACCTATTATGTTGTCATGAATATATGTGAGTTCTTGATCCTATCTTGCAAGTCTATAGTCACCTATTATGTGTTATGATCCGTTAACGCCGACGTGACTATAATCGGGATACTTACCGGTGATGACCGTAGTTTGAGGAGTTCATGTATTCACTGAGTGTTAATGCTTTGGTCCGGCACTCAATTAAAAGGAGGCCTTAATCCCTTACTTTCCAATAGGACCCCGCTGCCACGGGAGGGTAGGACAAAAGATGTCATGCAAGTTCTTCTCCAGAAGCATGTATGACTATATTCGGAATACATGCCTACATTACATTGATGAACTGGAGCTAGTTCTGTGTCACCCTATGTTATAAATGTTGCATGAGGAATCACATCCGACATAATTATCCATCACTGATCCAATTCCTACGAGCTTTTCACATATTGATCTTTGCTTAGTTACTTTATCATTGCCACTGTTACAATCACTACAAAACCATTACTGTTACTTTTGCCACCATTACCGTTACTTCCATATTACTTTGCTACTAAATACTTTGCTGCAGATATTAAGTCTTTTAGGTGCGGTTGAACTGACAACTCAACTATTAATACTTGAGAATATTCTTTGGCTCCCCTTGTGTCGAATTAATAAATTTGGGTTGAATAATCTACCCTCGAAAACTGTTGCGATCCCCTATACTTGTGGGTTATCAAGACTATTTTCTGGCGCCATTGTCGGGGAGCATAGCTCTATTCTTTGAGTCACTTGGGATTTATATCTGTTGATCACTACGAGGAACTTGAAAGATGAAAGAACCAAGATTTATCCCTCAACTACGAGGGGAGGTAAGGAACTGCCATCTAGTTCTGCACTTGATTCACCTTCTGTTATGAGTAAACTTGTGACACCTACTCCTGCTATTCATTCTGATATGTCGCATGTTATTGATGATGCAACTTCTGCTTTGCATGATACTTATGATGAAACTACTTCTACGCTTGATAATATTGTGCCACTAGGTGAATTTCTTGATGAACAACTTGCTAGGGTTAGAGAGAATGAAATTATTGAAACTGATAATGTTGATGAAATTGATGATGAAGATTCTCCCCCTATATATGAATTGCTTGTTGTGCTTGAGGGTTATGTTATGGATGAAGAAACTACTAGACTTTTTAGCTTGCAATGATAGATATGATCTTAAGAAATTATTAGCTAAGCTTAAAGAAAAGTCTTTGAATGCTAGAGTGAAATATGACCCTGCTTTTGCTACTTCACCTATCTGTATTTTCGATATGGATTATGATTTCTCTGTAGATCCTGAGATAATTACTTTGGTTGAATCCGATCCTTTCTATGGCTATGAATCTGAAACTGTTGTGGCACATCTTACTAAATTAAATGACATAGCCACCCTATTAACTAAAGATGAGAAAACTCGCTATTACTTTATCCTTAAGTTATTTCCGTTCTCATTAACGGGTGATGCTAAAACATGGTTTAATATTCTTGATCCTGGTTGTGGGCGTAGTCCCCAGGATATGATTTATTACTTCTCTGCTAAATACTTCCCTGCTCATAAGAAACAAGCTGACTTAAGGGAAATATATAATTTTGTGCAAATTGAAGAAGAGAGTCTCCCACAAGCTTGGGGGAGGCTTCTCCGATTACTTAATGCTTTGCCTGGTCATCCTCTCAAGAAAAATGAAATACTTGATATCTTTTATAATGGAGTAAATGATGCTTCCAGACACCACCTGGATAGTTGTGCGGGTTGTGTTTTCAGGGAAAGAACTATTGATCAAGTTGAATTGCTATTGAATAATATGTTGAGTAATGAAAATGATTGGACACTTCCTGAACCAACTCCTAAGCCAACTCTGAAGAAAAGGGGTATTCTATTTCTTAGTCCTAAAGATATGCAAGAAGCAAAGAAAACTATGAAAGAAAAAGGTATTAAAGCTGAAGATGTTAAGAATTTACCACCTATTGAAGAAATACATGGTATTAATAACCCGACACTGGTAGTAAAGGTAAATTATCTCTATAGATTTGATGAAGGTGATATTCCTTGTTATAAGTCTACTAGCCAATGCTTAGATGAGTTTGATAATTTTATTGTTAAGCAACAAAACTTCAATGCCTATGTGGTAGACAATTGAAACATAATGCTTATATGATTGAACACTTGAGTGATTATATGTCTAGAGTTAAAGGTGAACTTAAACTTATTAGTAAACATGCTTCTATGGTTA
The DNA here is from genome assembly GCF_003073215.2 of Triticum urartu. NCBI lineage: Eukaryota > Viridiplantae > Streptophyta > Magnoliopsida > Poales > Poaceae > Triticum > Triticum urartu. Next base: position 589,903,160 of record NC_053023.1, on the reverse strand, counting down.
CCACTCAAGTAGAACAAGTGCTTAAAGCTTAGAATGATTTGCTCAATGAATTATGTAATAAGAAAAATGATAATGTTCTTATAGTTATGACTAGATGGGGTAAAATGACTCAGGAACCTTTGTATCCTGAGGGCCACCCTAAGAGAATTGAGAAATATTCTCAGAGAACTAATGTTGATGCACCTAGTTCTTCTAAGAAGAAGAAAAAGAAAAATGATAGGACTTTGCATGCTTCTAGTGAACCTGTTGTAAACACACCTAAGAATCCCAATGATATTTCTATTTCCGATGCTGAAACACAATCTGGTAATGAACATGAACCTAGTGATAATGTTAATGATGAATTTCATGTTGATGCTCAACCTAGCAATGACAATGATGTAAGATTGAACCTACTGTTGATCCTGATAACCCACAATCAAAGAATCAACGTTATGATAAAAGAGACTTTGTTGCTAGGAAGCACGGTAAAGAAAGAGAACCATGGGTTCAGAAACCCATGCCTTTTCCTCCTAAACCATCCAAGAAAAATGATGATGAGGATTTTGAGCGCTTTGCTAAAATGATTAGACCTATCTTTTTGCATATGCGTTTGACTGATATGCTTAAAATGAACCCTTATGCTAAGTACATGAAAGATATTGTTACTAATAAAAGAAAGATACCGGAGGCTGAAATTTCCATCATGCTTGCTAATTATACTTTTAAGGGTGGAATACCAAAGAAACTAGGAGATCCCGGAGTACTAACTATACCATGCTCCATTAAAAGAAACAATGTTAAAACTGCTTTATGTGATCTTGGAGCCGGTGTTAGTGTTATGCCTCTCTCTTTATATCGTAGACTTGATTTGAATAAGTTGACACCTACTGAAATATCTTTGCAAATGGCTGTTAAATCAACTGCTATACTTGTCGGTATTTGTGAGGATGTGCCTGTTGTGGTTGCAAACGTTACTATTTTAACAGACTTTATTATTCTTGATATTCCTGAGGACAATAGTATGTCTATTATTATTGGTAGACCCTTTTTGAATACTACAGGGGCTGCTATTGATTGCAACAAAGGCAATGTCACTTTTCATGTTAATGGTAATGAGCATATGGTACACTTTCCGAGGAAACAACCTCAAGTCCACAGTATCAATTCTATTGGAAAAACTTCAACGATTACTATTGGAGGTTTTGAATTTCCTCTTCCTACTGTCAAGGAAAAATATGATATTCTTATTGTTGGGGATGTGCATATCCCCGTCGAGGTAACCTAGTGTTATTCGAAAATTCTCCGGTCTCATGTTATTCGAAAAGAGTTTGTTAACATGACTTGATCAACCATGTTAGTGGATTCCTTTTGATGAGCATGAGATGGATGAAGTTAGAAAGCACAACTCTCTGTACCCTCCTTTTACTTTTTTTATTTAGATTAAATAAAGCAAAAATAGTATTTTCTGTCTGTTTTCTGAATTATCCTTGCAATAAAAAATACCCTGAAAATAAAAGTTCTCCAAATGTCCTGAAATTTTAATATGATTTTTTCTAGAATATTTAAGAATTATTGGCACTAAGGACACACCTGGGGGACCCAACACTTGGGCACGAGGGTCCAGGGCGCGCCCACCCCCTGGGGCGCACCCCCTGCCTCGTGGACCCCACGTGGGACCCCTCCACTTATTCTTACACCCACACACTCTGTCTTCCTCCAGAAAAAATCATCCCACAGCTCAAACCCGTGTTCTAGCTCATCTTGCAGCCATTTTCGACCTCCTTGCTCAAAGCTCCATTCACAAAACTACTTTGGGGATTGTTCCTCGGCATGTGACTCCTCCAATGGTCCAATTAGTTTTTGTTCTAGTGCTTTATTTATTGTAAATTTTTGCTGCTTAGGTGACCCTGTTCTTGAGCTTGCATGTTAAATTTATGTGGTCAAAAGTAGTTTTAATGCATGATATAGGCTCTGGGCACTTATAGGAGTAGTTTCTATCAATCTTGTTGAGTTTGATTCACTTTTATTTTGAGTCACTAAAAATTTCAGAAATTTTTCAGAGGAAGAAATATGTTTAGGAAAATGTACCAAGGTGGTTCCTCAAGGAAGCAAGGACCCAGGCCCGCGATACGTGAGCCGTACTATGAACTACCAAGAGAATCTCAAGTGCGGCCTTGTGAATGGCCGTCAGAAGATTTTATGGTCCAAGCAGGAATTAAGGAGGAATTTGATGCGTATGTGCGTAATGCTGAACTTGAGGACTTCGTGTTAGATAAGTTCCCCCAATATTATCACCTAACTGATTCCTTTGTGAGAAGGTTTAAATTTACATCATCACGCAATACTCACACTGCCCTATTTGATCTTTATGATAAATCTTATACCATGGACTTAGAAGACTTTAACACTGCTTGTAAACTCCCGCACTGGGGCAATGTTAGTGAACCTCGCAAATCTGAATATAAAGACCTTCTTGCTAGTATCACTATGGGGAATCTAGATAAATCACACAAGCTACCATAGGGAGCATTCATTTCCCTTCCATACATTATTTTGCTCTCTTCATTGGTAGATGCATTAACGGTAAGATGAGGCTTGTCACATGTGCATTCCAAACCTTAGTGTCCTCAAAAGTGCGGTATTAGGAGATAAACAATACAACTTGGGGGCTATTGTTGCACGTAGGTTGCATCTTAACGGTTTAAATGGATATTTGTTCGGTGGAATTTATGCAACCCGTTTAGCTAATTTTCTTGAGGTACCCGTACATGAAAATGATATGGAGTTGCCTCCTGCTTATCTAGATTTTAATGCTATGGTTCACCATCAGTTTATTGAGAGGAATGAACAACCTCTCCAGTATCGACTAATCTTTGACAGGCGTCGCACTTTCCATGTTGCTCTTCCTGCTTCTGCTTTCTTAGACTTTTAGACAAAAGGGAGATATGTTATAACCATGGAGGAGGCGAACGAGTACGAGAGGAGGACGGAGGCAGCTCGCCTCCAAGCTGTAGCTCTTCGGGCAGTAGCTGTTGCATCTCAGTATGACCCCAGCTTCAACTTCGGATATCCACTAGGCCAGCCATTTCCATAGACCAACTTAGGCCAAAAGCCTAACTTGGGGGAGTACGTATTTCTCACCGACATTACATTCATGTTCACACACTCATGCCAGTTGTCGGTGCTCATACTTTTTCATTGTATCATCCATGCTAGTTTATTTTCTTTTTAAGCATTCTTCTTGTGTGTTTGAAAAACCTTAAGAATAACAAAAAAAATAGTTGTACCTTTTAGCTAGTTTACTTTCCATGCTTGTAGTAGTAATAATAATTTAAAGAAAACCCAAAAAGATTTCTCGTTCTTCTTTTGCTTGTTGGGAGGTTTCTCGTGTAAATAGTTTTGTTTCTTTTCTTTTCTTTGGGGGTCGAGAGGAGAAGACCATAATGAAAATGTTGAAGTGTCTCTCATATGCATTATTGTTGATCTAACAAATAGCCCATATTACCTTGTCTTCTCCCTTGAATTGCATGCTTGCAGATTCTAGCTTAGTCCAATGCACGCGCACTATTATTATTATCCACACTGTTCGGTTGTGCAAGTGAAAGGCAATAATGGCGGTATATGATGGACTGATTGAGATGAGAGAAGCCGGTATGAACTCGACCTCTCTTGTTTTTGTAAATATGATCAGTTCATCGTTCCTGATTCAGCCTATTTCAAATGAAACATGTTTCAATGAAAATTAGAGATTATAGTTGCTCATGCCATGCTTAATTTGCTAGGAGTTTATAATGGTTTACCTTACGTGCCAACATGCTATTAAAATGGTTGTGATGTGGTATGATAGGGTGGTATCCTCGTTTGAACGATTCAAGTGGATTGACTTGGCACATGTTGACGCATGTAGTTGAAACAAAATCAACATAGCCTCCACGATATTTATGTTCATAGTGAATTATATCCTACTCATGCTTGCATTCAGTGTTGATTAATTTTAATGCATGTTCATGATTGTTGTCGCTCTCTAGTTGGTCGCCTCCCAGTCTCTTTCTAGCCTTCACTTATACTAAGCGGGAATACTTCTTGTGCATCCAACTCCATAAACCCCAAAAGTTAGTCCATATGAGTCCACCATACCTTCCTATATGTGGTATCTACCTGTCGTTCCAAGTAAAATTTGTATGTGCCAAACTCTAAACCTTCAAATGTAATTCTGTTTTTTATGCTCGAATAGCTCATGTATCAACTAGGGCTATCTATATCTTCTATGCTAGGAGGGTTATTCTCAAGAGGAGTGGACTCTGCTCCTCAATCACGAGAAAATGGCTGGTAACAGGGATGCCCGGTCCCATGCTCAAATCAAATCAAAATAATTGCAAACAAACCTCCCCCAGGATTGTTGTTTCTTGGAGGCGCCCGTTGTTTCGGACAAGCCATGGATTGATGTTTGTTGGTGGTAGGGGGAGTATAAACTTTACCATACTGCTTGGGAACCGCCTATAATGTGTGTAGCATGGAAGATATCGAGATCTCTCGGTTGTTATGTTGACAACGAAAGTATGCCACTCAAAATATTATTTATCTCTATTTCAAAATCGAGCTCTAGCACCTCTACAAATCCCTGCTTCCCTCTGAGAAGGGCCTATCTATTTACTTTTATGTTGAGTTATCATCCTCATATTAAAAAGCACCAGTCGGAGAGCACCATTGTCATTTGCATGCATTACTATTAGTTTATATTGAGTATGACTGTGACTGTATCTCTTTTAGCATGAATTACAATTTCCAGTCAGCCCTTGATCTTAAGAGGTGCTCTACATTTATGTTTTGCGGTCTCAAAAAGGGCTAGCGAGATACCATCTTGTTATATCATATTATGATTGTTTTGAGAAATTATTGTCATCTGAGATTTACTATTATTGCTCGCTAGTTCATTATGTCATTGATATGAGTAAACATGAGACCTAAATGTTATTGTGAATATGGTTAGTTCATAATCTTTGTTGAAAACTTGAATGCTGACTTTACATATTTACAATAACAAGAGCAAACAGAGTTTGTAAAAGTTTTTCTTTATCACTTTCACTTTACCAACCGAATTGCTTGAGGACAAGCAAAGGTTTAAGCTTGGGGGAGTTGATACATCTCCAACGTATCTACTTTTCCAAACACTTTTGCCCTTGTTTTGGACTCTAACTTGCATGATTTGAATGGAACTAACCCGGACTGACACTGTTTTCAGCAGAATTGCCATGGTGTTATTTTTGTGCAGAAATAAAAGTTCTCGGAATGTCCAGAAAATCAACGGAGAATATTTTTGGAATATATAAAAATACTGGCGAAAGAATCAAGGCCAGGGGGCCCACACCCTGTCCATGAGGGTGGGGGCGCGCCTACCCCCTGGGCGTGCCCCCCTGCCTCATGGGCCCCCTGGTGCTCCACCGACCTCAACTCCGACTCTATATATTCACGTTCGAGGAGAAAAAAATCAGAGAGAAGGATTCATCACGTTTTACGATACGGAGCCGCCGCCAAGCCCTAATCTATCTCGGGAGGGCTGATCTGGAGTCCGTTCGGGGCTCCGGAGAGGGGAATCTGTCGCCATCGTCATCATCAACCTTCCTCCATCACCAATTTCATGATGCTCACCGCCGTGCGTGAGTAATTCCATCGCAGGCTTGCTGGACAGTCATAGGTTGGATGAGATTTATCATGTAATTGAGTTAGTTTTGTTAGGGTTTGATCCCTAGTATCCATTATGTTCTGAGATTGATGTTGCTATGACTTTGCTATGCTTAATGCTTGTCACTAGGGCCCGAGTGCCATGATTTCAGATCTGAACCTATTATGTTTTCATGAATATATGTGAGTTCTTGATCCTATCTTGCAAGTCTATAGTCACCTATTATGTGTTAGTGATCCGTTAACCCCGAAGTGACAATAATCGGGATACTTACCGGTGATGACTGTAGTTTGAGGAGTTCATGTATTCACTAAGTGTTAATGCTTTGGTCCATACTCTATTAAAAGGAGGCCTTAATATCCCTTAGTTTTCAATAGGACCCCGCTGCCACGGGAGGGTAGGACAAAAGATGTCATGCAAGTTCTTTTCCATAAGCACGCATGACTATATTCGGAATACATGCCTACATTACATTGATGAACTGGAGCTAGTTCTGTGTCACCCTATGTTATAACTGTTGCATGAGGAATCGCATCCGACATACTTATCCATCACTGGTCCAATGCCTACGAGCTTTTCACATTTTGATCTTTGCTTAGTTACTTTACCGTTGCCACTGTTACAATCACGACAAAACCATTACTATTACTTTTGCCACCGTTACCGTTACCTCCATATTACTTTGCTACTAAATACTTTGCTGCAGATATTAAGTCTTTCAGGTGCGGTTGAACTGACAACTCAACTGTTAATACTTGAGAATATTCTTTGGCTCCCCTTGTGCCGAATCAATAAATTTGGGTTGAATACTCTACCCTCGAAAACTGTTGTGATCCCCAATACTTGTGGGTTATCAGGGGGCATGCCTTCCGTCCTTGTGGCCGCCCCATGGCTCTTTGATGTCTCCTAGAACTACATCAGTATTTCCCCAAAGAGGAAGGGATGATGCAGCACAACGAGGGTAGGTATTTTCCTCAGTGATGAGACCTAGGTTATCGAACTAGTAGGAGAACCAAGCAACACTACGTAAACAGCACATGCACACAAATAACAAATACTCGCAACCCAACGTGTTAAAGGGGTTGTCAATCCCTTTCGTGTAACGGTGCCAGAAATGGCAAACGGACGTGAGAAAGTTGTAATAAATTGATAGATCAAACGCCAAATAAAATAAAGTGTGGCAAGGTATTTTTGGTTTAATATATCTGAAAATAAAAACAAAGGAATATAGATCGCAAAGGCAAATATAATAAGAAAGAGACCCGGGGGCCGTAGATTTCACTAGTGGCTTCTCTCGAGAAAAATAGCAAACGGTGGGTAAACGAATTACTGTTGGGCAATTGATAGAACTTCAGATAATCATGACGATATCCAGGCAATGATCATTATATAGGCATCACATGCAAGTTTAGTAGACCGACTCCTGCTTGCATCTACTACTATTACTCCACACATCGACCGCTATCCAGCATGCATCTAGTGTATTAAGTTCATGGAAAAATCGAGTAATGCAATAAGAATGCCGACATGATGTAGACAAGATCTGTTTATGTAGAAATAGACCCCATCTTATTATCCTTAATAGCAACGATACATACGTGTCGGTTCCCCTTCTGTCACAGAGATCAACCACCGTAAGATCGAACCCATTACAAAGCAACTCTTCCCATTGCAATATAAATAGATCAAGTTGGCCAAACAAAAACCCAAATATTAGAGAAGAAATACGGGGCTATAAGCATTCATGCATATAAGATATCAAAGAAGACCCAGATAACTTTCATGGATAAAAAGATAGATCTGATAATAAACTCAAAGTTCATCAGATCCTAACAAACACATAGCAAAAAGAGTTACATCATATGGATCTCCAAGAGACCATTGTATTGAGAATCAAAAGAGAGAGAGGAAGCCATCTAGCTACTAACTACGGACCCGAAGGTCTACAAAGAATTACTCACGCATCATCAGCGAGGCACCAATGGAGGTGGTGAACTTCATCCAAGATAGTGTTTAGATTGGATCTGGTGGTTCTAGACTCTGCGGTGGCTGGATGAATGTTTCGTCGACTCCCCTAGGGTTTTCGGAATATTGGGGTATTTATAGAGCAAAGAGATGGTCTGGGGGCCACCCGAGGTGGGCACAACCCACCAGGGCGCGCCTGGGCCTCCTGGCGCGCCCTGGTGGGTTGTGCTCTCCTCGGAGCACCCCCCAGGCGCAGCCAAGGCCCATTATGTTCCTTCTGGTCCAAAAAAATCTCCGTCAAGTTTTGTTGCATTTGGACTCCGTTTGATATTGATTTCCTGCGATGTAAAAAACATGGAAAAAATAACAACTGGCACTTGGCAGTATGTCAATAGGTTAGTACCAAAAAATGATATAAAATGACTATAAAAATGATTATAAAACATCCAAGATTGATAATATAAGAGCATGGAACAATCAAAAATTATAGATACGTTGGAGACATATCAGCATCCGCAAGCTTAACTCCTACTCGTCCTCGAGTAGGAACATGATAAAAACAGAATTTTTGATGTGGAATGTTGCCTAACATGCCGTATCATATTCTTTCTTTATAGCATGGACATTTGGACTTTTATGTGATTCAAAGCAATAGTCTAGTTTTGACATGATAATTTAAATACTCAAGCATATCAACAAGTAACCATGTCCTTCAAAATATCAACACTAAAATAAGTTATCCCTAGCCCATCATCATGCATCATCGGAGAGGCACCAATGGACATGATGAACCCCTCCGTGATGGTGTCTAGATTGGATCTGGTGGTTCTGGAACTAGCGGCGGCTAGAATTGATTTGCGTCGACTCCCCCAGGCTTTCTAGAATATCGGGGTATTTATAGAGTAAAGAGGCGGTTTGGGAGGCAACTGAGGTGGGCACAACCCACCAGGGCCCACCGGGGCCTCCAGGCGCGCCCTGGTGGGTCGTGCTCCCCTCGGAGCACCCCCCAAGTGCTTCTTCAGCCCGCTGGATGTCTCCTGGTCCATAAAAAATCCACAAAAAGTTTCACTGCGTTTGGGCTCCGTTTGGTATTGATTTCCTGCGATGTAAAAAACATGCAAAAAACAGCAACTGGCACTTGGCACTATGTCAATAGGTTAGTACCAAAAAGTGATATAAAATGATTATAAAACATCCAAGAATGACAATATAACAGCATGGAACAATCAAAAATTATAGATGCGTTGGAGACGTATCAGCATCCCCAAGCTTAATTCCTGCTCGTCCTCGAGTAGGTAAATGGTAAAAACGGAATTTTTGATGTGGAATGTTGCCTAACATGTCATCTCATATTATTTTATTTTTAGCATGGACATTTGGACTTCTATATGGTTCAAAGCAAGATTCTAGTTTTGACATGAGGACTTAAATACTCAAGCATACCAACAAGCAACCATGTATTTCAAAATATCAATGCTAAAATAAGTTATCCCTAGCCCATCATGCTCAATCATTGATCCATTCATGAAACATACTCGCGTATTAGCTACACCCAATGCTCAAGTACGATCATAGTGCCCCCTAGTTGGTTCTTTATAAGATAAGATGGAGACTCAAATTAAAAATAAAAATTGCATAAAGCAAAAGAAAGGCCCTTCACAGAGGGAAGTAGGGATTTGTAGAGGTGCTAGAGCTCAAAGCAAAAAACATAGAGATAAAAACATTTTGGGAGGCATTCTTTTCCTGTCAACGAGAACAATCGAGTAGTTCCTAATACTTTCCATGCTAGATATACCATAGGCGGTTCCCAAACAGAAATTAAAGTTTATTCATTTTTTAGCCATACTTCCACTTCCATGGCTAGCCGTATCCACGGGTGCCTTCCATACCAACACTTTCCAAGGAATTTATTATTTGACAACATAAAGTAAATACATTTTTCATTTCGGGGCTGGGCATCCCTAATACCTTTGCCTTACTCTTGTGCAATGACAAGTGAATAAACACTCATCGTGAGAATAACATATCTAGCATGGAAATATATTAGTCACCCCCTACCGGTTCATGAGCGGTAAGAGCACAAACAAGAGAAGTTTATTTTGAAAATTAGAGATGGCACATACAAATTTGCTTAGAATGGCAAAAGAATACCACATATAGGTAGGTATGGTGGACTCATGTGACAAAACTGGTTTAAAGGATTTTGCATGCACAAGTAGTGATCATACTTAGTGCAAAATGAAGGCTAGCAAAACATTGAGAAGCGACCAACCAAGAAACGATAATTAACACTGAATAATGCACCACAAGTAGGTTGTAATTTCATTTCACAACTATTGACTTTCGTGCTTGCATATGGAATCACAAAGCTTAACACCAATATTCTTACTAAAGCATAATTACTCATGAACATGACTCACATATCACATAATCATATCTCAAAACTATTACAAGGAATCAAGTTTATTTTGTCCAATGATCTTCATGAAAGTTTTTATTATATCCTTCTTGGATATCTATCACTTTGGAAGTAATTTTCATGTGTTGCTTTTCATAAGCTCAAACAAATATAAGTGAAGATCATGAGCATAATATTTCTTTCTCTCAAATTAATTTAAGTGAAGCAAAAGAGAATTTCTTAAAAAAAATTACTAACTCCCAAATAAATCTAAGTGAAGCAAGAGAGCATTTCTTCAAAAATACTAAAGCACATCGTGCTCAAAAAGATATAAGTGAAGAAGTAGATCAATTCCATAGCTCATAAAGATTTAAGTGAAGCATAGAGAGCATTTCTAACAAGTCATGGCATAATTTTGGCTCTCTCAAATAGGTGTGTCCAGAAAGGATTCAAGACTTAAAACAAAAATCAAAACAAGCAAAGACTCATATCATACAAGACACTCCAAGCAAAACTCATGGTATGTGACGAATAAAAATATAGTTCCGAGTAAAATACCGACGGTCGTTAGAAGAAAGAGGGGATGCCACTCGGGGCATCCTCAAGCTTAGTTGCTTGATTCTCTATGGATAATAGCTTGGGATGCAATGGGCATCCCCAAGCTTAGGCTCTTCTTACTCCTTATTGTAGGAGAACGTAGTAATTTCAAAAAAATTCCTACGCACACGCAAGATCATGGTGATGCATAGCAACGAGAGGGGAGAATGTTGTCTACGTACCCTCATAGACCGACAGCGGAAGCGTTATGACAACGCGGTTGATGTAGTCATACGTCTTCACGGTCCGACCGATCAAGCACCGAAACTACAGCACCTCCGAGTTTTAGCACACGTTCAGCTCGATGACGATCCCCGGACTCCGGTCCAGCAAAGTGTCGGGGAAGAGTTCCGTCAGCACGATGGCGTGGTGATGATCTTGATGTTCTACTGTCGCAGGGCTTCGCCTAAGCACCGCTACAATATTATTGAGGAGTATGATGGAGGGGGGCACCGCACACGGCTAAGAAAACGATCACGAGGATCAACTTGTGTGTCTAGAGGTGCCCCCCTGCCCCCATATATAAAGGAGCAAGGGGGATGCGGTCGGCCCTAGGAGGAGGCGCGCCGGAGGAGTCCTACTCCTACCGGGAGTAGGACTCCCCCCCCTTTCCCTAGTTGGATTAGGACTTGGGGGGAAGGAGGAGAGGGAAGAAAAGGAAAGGGGGGCACCGCCCCCCTCCTTGTCCAATTAGGACTTGGGGGGGGAGGGGCGCGTGGCGGCCCCTAGGCCTCCTCTCCTCTTTCTCCACTTGGCCCATTAAGGCCCATTAGGTTACCGGGGGGTTCCGGTAACCTCCCGGTACTCCGGTAAAATGCCGATTTCACCCGGAACACTTCCGATGTCCAAACATAGGCTTCCAATATATCAATCTTTATGTCTCGACCATTTCGAGACTCCTCGTCATATCCGTGATCACATCCGTGACTCCGAAAAAACTTCGGTACATCAAAATATATAAACTCATAATGAAAATGTCATCGTAACATTAAGCGTGCAGACCCTACGGGTTCGAGAACAATGTAGACATGACCGAGACACGTCTCCGGTCAATAACCAATAGCGGAACCTGGATGCTCATATTGGCTCCTACATATTCTATGAAGATCTTTATCGGTCAGACCGCATAACAACATACGTTGTTCCCTTTGTCATCGGTATGTTACTTGCCCGAGATTCGATCGTCGTTATCTCAATACCTAGTTCAATCTCGTTACCGGCAAGTCTCTTTACCTGTTTCGTAATACATCATCTCGCAACTAACTCATTAGTTGCAATGCTTGCAAGGCTTATGTGATGTGCATTACCGAGAGGGCCCAGAGATACCTCTCCGAAAATCATGGTGACAAATCCTAATCTCGAAATACGCCAACCCAACATGTACCTTTGGAGACACCTGTAGAGCTCCTTTATAATCACCCAGTTACATTGTGACGTTTGGTAGCACACAAAGTGTTCCTCCGGCAAACGGGAGTTGCATAATCTCATAGTCATAGGAACATGTATAAGTCATGAAGAAAGCAATAGCAACATACTAAACGATCGGGTGCTAAGCTAATGGAATGGGTCATGTCAATCACATCATTCTCCTAATGATGTGATCCCGTTAATCAAATGACAACACATGTCTATGGTTAGGAAACATAACAATCTTCGATTAACGAGCTAGTCAAGTAGAGGCACACTAGTGACGTTTAGTTTGTCTATGTATTCACACAAGTATTATGTTTTCGGATAATACAATTCTAGCATGAATAATAAACATTTATCATGATATAAGGAAAAAAATAATAACTTTATTATTGCCTCTAGGGCATATTTCCTTCAGTCTCCCACTTGCACTAGAGTCAATAATCTAGATTACACAGTAATGATTCTAACACCCATGAAGCTTTGGTGCTGATCATGTTTTGCTCGTGGAAGAGGCTTAGTCAACGGGGCTGCTACATTCAGGTCCGTATGTATCTTGCAAATATCTATGTGTCCCACCTGGACTAGATCCCGGATGGAATTGAAGCGTCTCTTGATGTGCTTGGTTCTCTTGTGAAATCTGGATTCTTTTGCTAAGGCAATTGCACCAGTATTGTCACAAAAGATTTTCGTTGGACCCGATGCACTAGGTATGACACCTAGATCGGATATGAACTCCTTCATCCAGACTCCTTCATTTGCTGCTTCCGAAGTAGCTATGTACTCCGCTTCACATGTAGATCCTGCCACAACGCTTTGTTTAGAACTGCACCAACTGACAGCTCCACCGTTTAATGTAAACACGTATCCGGTTTGCGATTTAGAATCGTCCGGATCAGTGTCAAAGCTTGCATCAACATAACCATTTACGATGAGCTCTTTGTCACCTCCATATATGAGAAACATATCCTTAGTCCTTTTCAGGTATTTCAGGATGTTCTTGACCGCTGTCCAGTGATCCACTCTTGGATTACTTTGGTACCTCCCTGCTAGACTTATAGCAAGACATACATCAGGTCTGGTACACAACATTGCATACATGATAGAGCCTATGGCTGAAGCATAGGGAACATCTTTCATTTTCTCTCTATCTTCTGCAGTGGTCGGGCATTGAGTCTTACTCAATTTCACACCTTGTAACACAGGCAAGAATCCTTTCTTTGCTTGATCCATTTTGAACTTCTTCAAAACTTTGTCAAGGTATGTGCTTTGTGAAATCCAATTAAGCGTCTTGATCTATCTCTATAGATCTTAATGCCCAATATGTAAGCAGGTTCACCGAGGTCTTTCATTGAAAAACTCTTATTCAAGTATCCCTTTATGCTATCCAGAAATTCTATATCATTTCCAATTAGTAATATGTCATCTACATATAATATCAGAAATGCTACAGAGCTCCCACTCACTTTCTTGTAAATACAGGCTTCTCCAAAAGTCTGTTCAAAACCGAATGCTTTGATCACATTATCAAAGCATTTATTCCAACTCCAAGAGGCTTGCACGAGTCCATAAATGGATCTCTGGAGCTTGCACACTTTTTTAGCTCCCTTTGGATCAACAAACCCTTCTTTCTGCATCATATACAACTCTTCTTCCAGAAATCCATTCAGGAATGCAGTTTTGACATCCATCTGCCAAATTTCATAATCATAAAATGTGGCAATTACTAACATGATTCGGACAGACTTAAGCATCGCTACGGGTGAGAAGGTCTCATTGTAGCCAATCCCTTGAACTTGTCGAAAACCTTTTGCGACAAGTCGAGCTTGGTAGACAGTAACATTACCATCAGCGCCAGTCTTCTTCTTGAAGACCCATTTATTCTCAATTGCTTGGCGATCTTTGGGCAAGTCAACCAAAGTCCACACTTTGTTCTCATACATGGATCCCATCTCAGATTTCATGGCTTCAAGCCATTTTGTAGAATCTGGGCTCACCATCGCTTCTCCATAGTTCGTAGGTTCATCATGATATAGTAGCATGACTTCCAGAATAGGATTACCGTACCACTCTGGTGCGTATCTTACTCTGGTTGATCTACGAGGTTCAGTAGTATCGTGTTCTGAAGTTTCATGATCGTCATCATTAGCTTCCTCACTAATTGGTGTAGGTGTCACAGAAACCGGTTTCTGTGATGTACTACTTTCCAATAAGGGAGCAGGTACAGTTACCTCATCAAGTTCTACTTTCCTCCCACTCACTTCTTTCGAGAGAAACTCCTTCTCTAGAAAGTTTCCAAATTTAGCAACAAAAGTCTTGCCTTCGGATCTGTGATAGAAGGTGTATCCAATAGTTTCCTTTGGATATCCTATGAAGACACATTTCTCTGATTTGGGTTCGAGCTTATCAGGTTGAAGCTTTTTCACATAAGCATCGCAGCCCCAAACTTTCAGAAACGACAACTTTGGTTTCTTGCCAAACCACAGTTCATAAGGCATCGTCTCAACGGATCTTGATGGTGCCCTATTTAACATGAATGCGGACATCTCTAAAGCATAACCCCAAAACGATACCGGTAAATCAGTAAGAGACATCATAGATCACACCATATCTAGTAAAGTACGATTACGACGTTCGGACACACCATTACGCTGTGGTGTTCCGGGTGGCATGAGTTGCGAAACTATTCCGCATTGTTTTAAATGTACACCAAACTCGTAACTCAAATATTCTCCTCCACGATCACATCGTAGGAATTTTATTTTCTTGTTATGATGATTTTCAACCTCACTTTGAAATTCTTTAAACTTTTCAAATGTTTCAGACTTATGTTTCATTAAGTAGATACCCATATCTGCTTAAGTCATCTATGAAGGTGAGAAAATAACAATATCCGCCACGAGCCTCAACATTCATCAGACCACATACATCTGTATGTATGATTTCCAACAAATCTATTACTCTCTCCATAGTACCGGAGAACGGTGTTTTGGTCATCTTGCCCATAAGGCACGGTTCGCAAGTACCAAGTGATTCATAATCAAGTGGTTCCAAAAGTCCATCAGTATGGAGTTTCTTCATGCGCTTTACACCGATATGACCTAAATGGCAGTGCCACAAATAAGTTGCACTATCATTATCAACTCTGCATCTTTTGGTTTCAACATTATGAATATGTGTGTCACTACTATCGAGATTTAATAAGAATAGACCACTCTTCAAGGGTGCATGACCATAAAAGATATTACTCATATAAATAGAACAACCATTATTCTTTGATTTAAATGAATAACCGTCTTGCATCAAACAAGATCCAGATATAATGTTCATGCTCAACGCTGGCACCAAATAACAATTATTTAGGTCTAATACTAATCCTGAAGGTAGATGTAGAGGTAGCGTGCCGACCGCGATCACATCGACTTTGGAACCATTTCCCACGCGCATCGTCACCTCGTCCTTAGCCAATCTTAGCTTAATCCGTAGTCCCTGTTTCGAGTTGCAAATATTAGCAACAAAACCAGTACCAAATACCCAGGTGCTACTGCGAGCATTAGTAAGGTACACATCAATAACATGTATATCATATATACCTTTGTTCATCTTTCCATCCTTCTTATCCGCCAAATACTTGGGGCAGTTCCGCTTCCAGTGACCAGTCTGCTTGCAGTAGAAGCACTCAGTTTCAGGCTTAGGTCTAGATTTGGGTTTCTTCCCCTGAGCAGCAACTTGCTTGCTGTTCTTTTTGAAGTTCCCCTTCTTTTTCCCTTTGCCCTTTTTCCTGAAACTAGTGGTCTTGTTGACCATCAACACTTGATGCTCCTTCTTGATTTCTACCTCCGTAGCTTTCAGCATTGCGAAGAGCTCGGGAATTGTCTTAACCATCCCTTGCATATTATAGTTCATCACGAAGCTCTTGTAGCTAGGTGGAAGTGATTGGAGAATTCTGTCAATGACGCAATCATCTGGAAGATTAACTCCCAATTGAATCAAGTGATTATTATACCCAGACATTTTGAGTATATGCTCACTGACAGAACTATTCTCCTCCATCTTGCAGCTATAGAACTTATTAGAGACTTCATATCTCTCAATCCGGGCATTTGCTTGAAATATTAACTTCAACTCCTGGAACATCTCATATGCTCCATGACGTTCAAAACATCGTTGAAGTCCCGATTCTAAGTCGTAAAGCATGGCACACTGAACTATTGAGTAGTCATCAGCTTTGCTCTGCCAGACGTTCATAACATCTGGTGTTGCTCCAGCAGCAGGCCTGGCACCCAGCGGTGCTTCCAGGACGTAATTCTTCTGTGCAGCAATGATGATAATCCTCAAGTTACGGACCCAGTCCGTGTAATTGCTACCATCATCTTTCAACTTTGCTTTCTCAAGGAACGCATTAAAATTCAACGAAACAAGCAAGATAATATCAGGTACTAAGTTCATGATAAATTTAAGTTCAATTAATCATATTACTAAAGAACTCCCACTTAGATAGACATCCCTCTAATCCTCTAAGTGATCACGTGATCCAAATCAACTAAACCATGTCCGATCATCACGTGAGATGGAGTAGTTTCATTGGTGAACATCACTATGTTGATCATATCTACTATATGATTCATGCTCGACCTTTCGGTCTCCGTGTTCCGAGGCCATGTCTGTATATGCTTGGCTCGTCAAGTATAACCTAAGTATTCCGCGTGTGCAACTATTTTGCACCCATTGTATTTGAACGTAGAGCCTATCACACCCGATCATCACGTGGTGTCTCAGCATGAAGAACTTTCACAACGGTGCATACTCAGGGAGAACACTTCTTGATAATTAGTGAGAGATCATCTTAAAATGCTACCGTCAATCAAAGCAAGATAAGCTGCATAAAAGATAAACATCACATGCAATCAATATAAGTGATATGATATGGCCATCATCATCTTGTGCTTGCGATCTCTATCTTCGAAGCACCGTCATGATCACCATCGTCACAGGCGCGACACCTTGATCTCCATCGTAGCATCCTTGTCGTCTCACCAATCTTATGCTTCCACGACTATCGCTACCGCTTAGTGATAAAGTAAAGCATTACAGCGCAATTGCATTGCATACAATAAAGCGACAACCATATGGCTCCTGCCAGTTGCCGATAACTCGGTTACAAAACATGATCATCTCATACAATAAAAGTTAGCATCATGTCTTGACCATATCACATCACAACATGCCCTGCAAAAACAAGTTAGACGTCCTCTAATTTGTTGTTGCAAGTTTTACGTGGCTGCTACGGGCTTAAGCAAGAACCAATCTTACCTACGCATCAAAACCACAACGATAGTTTGTCAAGTTGGTTCTGTTTTAACCTTCGCAAGGACCGGGCGTAGCCACACTTGGTTCAACTAAAGTTGGAGAAACTGACACCCACCAGCCACCTGTGTGCAAAGCACGTCGGTAGAACCAGTCTCGCATAAGCGTACGCGTAATGTCGATCTGGGCCGCTTCATCCAACAATACCGCCGAACCAAAGTATGACATGCTGGTAAGCAGTATGACTTATATCACCCACAACTGACTTGTGTTCTACTCGTGCACAACATCAACACATAAAACCTAGGCTCGGATGCCACTGTAGGAGAACGTAGTAATTTCAAAAAAATTCCAACGCACACGCAAGATCATGGTGATGCATAGCAACAAGAGGGGAGATTGTTGTCTATGTACCCTCATAGACCGACAGCGGAAGCGTTATGACAACGCGGTTGATGTAGTCGTACGTCTTCACGGTCCGACCGATCAAGCACCAAAACTATGGCACCTCCGAGTTTTAGCACACGTTCAGCTCGATGACGATCCCCGGACTCCGATCCAGCAAAGTGTCGGGGAAGAGTTCCGTTAGCACGACGGCGTGGTGACGATCTTGATGTTCTACTGTCGCAGGGCTTCGCCTAAGCACCGCTACAATATTATCGAGGAGTATGATGGAGGGGGGCACCGCACACGGCTAAGAAAACGATCACGAGGATCAACTTGTGTGTCTAGAGGTGCCCCCCTGCCCCCGTATATAAAGGAGTAAGGGGGGGTGCGGCCGGCCCTTGGAGGAGGCGCGCCGGAGGAGTCCTACTCCTACCGGGAGTAGGACTCCCTTCCCTTTCCCTAGTTGGATTAGGACTTGGGGGGAAGGAGGAGTGGGAAGAAAGGAAAGGGGGGGCGGCGCCCCCCTCCTTGTCCAATTCGGACTTGGGGGGGGGCAGCCCCTAGGCCTCCTCTCCTCTTTCTCCACTAGGCCCATTAAGGCCCATTAGGTTACCGGGGGGTTCTGGTAACCTCCCGGTACTCCGGTAAAATGCCGATTTCACCCGGAACACTTCCGATGTCCAAACATAGGCTTCCAATATATCAATCTTTATGTCTCGGCCATTTAGAGACTCGTCATCATGTCCGTGATCACATCCGGGACTCCGAACAAACTTTGGTACATCAAAATATATAAACTCATAATGAAAATGTCATCGTAACGTTAAGCGTGCGGACCCTACAGGTTCGAGAACAATGTAGACATGACCGAGACACGTCTCCGGTCAATAACCAATAGCGGAACCTAGATGCTCATATTTGCTCCTACATATTCTACGAAGATCTTTATCGGTTAGACCGCATAACAACATACGTTGTTCCCTTTGTTATTGGTATGTTAATTGACCGAGATTCGATCGTCGGTATCTCAATACCTAGTTCAATCTCGTTACCGGCAAGTCTCTTTACTCGTTTCTTAATACATCATCTCGCAACTAACTCATTAGTTGCAATGCTTGCAAGGCTTCTGTGATGTGCATTACCGAGAGGGCCCAGAGATACCTCTCCGACAATCGGAGTGACAAATCCTAATCTCGAAATACGCCAACCCAACATGTACCTTTGGAGACACCTGTAGAGCTCCTTTATAATCACCCAGTTACGTTGTGACATTTGGTAGCACACAAAGTGTTCCTCCGGCAAACGGGAGTTGCATAATCTCATAGTCATAGGAACATGTATAAGTCATGAAGAAAGCAATAGCAACATACTAAACGATCAGCTGCTAAGCTAATGGAATGGGTCATGTCAATCACATCATTCTCCTAATTATGTGATCCCGGTAATCAAATGACAACACATGTATATGGTTAGGAAACATAACCATCTTCGATTAACGAGCTAGTCAAGTAGAGGCACACTAGTGACGTTTAGTTTGTCTATGTATTCACACACGTATTATGTTTCCGGATAATACAATTCTAGCATGAATAATAAACATTTGTCATGATATAAGGAAATAAATAATAACTTTATTATTGCCTCTAGGGCATATTTCCTTCACTTATTCCTTCATCCATCATAACATCACCCAAAACTTGAAAACTTCAATCACACAAAACTCAACAAAACCTTCGTGAGATCCCTTAGTATAAGAAAGCAAATCACTACTGTAAGTAGAATTGCAACCCATTCATATTTTATTATTGCATTATATCTAATGTATTCCAACTTTTCTATGGCAAAAACACTTCAAAGAAAACCATAGAATTATCAAAACAAGCACAGAATGCAAAGGAAACAGAATCTGTCAAAAATAGAACAGTCTGTAGCAATCTGGATATTTCGAATACTTCTGAAACTCCAAAATTTCTGAAAAATAGGACAACCTAAGAAATTTGTATATTAATCTTCTGCAAAAATAATTGGTATTTTATCACGCTTATTTTAGAAATGATAATTATTTTCGTGAGTGCGAAAGTTTCTATTTTTCAGCAAGATCGAAACAACTATCACCCAAGAAGATCCTAAAGGCTTTGCTTGGCACAAACATTAATTAAAACACACAAAAAACACAATCATCATAGTAGCAAAATTGTGCAAACACTCAAAAACAGAAACAAAATGTAAAAATAAATTTTATTCATTAGGTTGCCTCCCAACAAGCGCTATTGTTTTATGCCCCTAGCTAGGCATAAAGCAAGGATCTAAGTATTGTCATCTTTATTTCTAGATCCATACGATGCCCTCATGATTGATTCATATGGTGGCCTAATTCTTGTCCTAGGGAAGTGTTCCATACCCTTACTTAGTGGAAATTGAAATTTAATATTGCCTTATTTCATATCAATCACGACACCAATAGTGCGTAAAAACGGTCTACCAAGAATAAATTGACAAGACGGATTACAATCAATATCAAGAACAATAAAATCTATGGGCACATAATTCCTATTTGCAAGAATAAGAACATCATTAATTATTCCCGTAGGCTTTTAATAGTAGAATCCGCCAAGTGCAAAGAAGAACATTCTTCAATATCAGTGAGACCAAGCACATCACATAAAGATTTCGGAATTGTAGAAACACTAGCACCCAAGTCACACAAAGCAAAACACTCATAATTTTTAATCTTGACTTTGATAGTAGGTTCCCACCCATCATGTAATTTTCTAGGAATTGAAACTTCTAATTCCAACTTTTCTTCTAAAGCTTTCATCATAGCATCAACAATACGTTCAGTAAAAGCTTTATTTTGTTCATAAGCATGGGGTGAATTTATCATGGATTGCAACAAAGAAATATAACCAATCAAAGATTAACTATCATAATCAAAGTATTTGTAACCTAAAAGAGTGGGAACATCACTAGTTAAAGTTTTGACCTCTTCAAACCCATTTTTATCAATTTTCTCAACAATTTTCTCACCCTCCGAATTATCAGGACGGCTTCTAGCTAAAGTTGACTCTTCTCGAGTCCCTTTATCATAAATCTTAATTTTTCTAAACAAGGCATCAATAGTAGAAACACCAATCAATTTAATATCTTTATCACTTTTATCTTCTAACGAGATTGGGTTAGCGGCCATTTGATTTACTAGGGTAGCTTGTGCATCGGATATTTCGCATAGCAAACTTTCAGCAAAAGCATACTTAGGTGGAGATTGCAAACTTCTCTACTAATATCATCAAGTTGTTTCATTATAGCATCTAGCACAACAGAGTGTTCCTTAAGTTCTTCGGTAAAATATGTATTGTGCTCAAATTGTATAGTCATATATTCCTTAGTACTTTTCTCAATTTCAAGCAAAATATCGGGGTAAGGAACTGAAGGAAATATGCCCTAGAGGCAATAATAAAGTTGTTATTTATATTTCCTTATATCATGATAAATTTTTATTATTCATGCTAGAATTGTATTAACCGGAAACTTGATACATGTGTGAATACATAGACAAAACACAGTGTCCCTAGTATGCCTCTACTAGACTAGCTCGTTAATCAAAGATGGTTAAGTTTCCTAACCATAGACATGTGTTGTCATTTGATGAACGGGATCACATCATTAAGAGAATTATGTGATGGACAAGACCCATCTGTTAGCTTAGCGTAATGATCGTTAAGTTTTATTGCTATTGCTTTCTTCATGACTTATACATGTTCCTCAGACTATGAGATTATGCAACTCCCGAATACCGAAGGAACACCTTGTGTGCTATCAAATGTCACAACGTAACTGGGTGATTATAAATATGCTCTAAATGTGTCTCTGATGATGTTTGTTGAGTTGGCATAGATTGAGATTAGGATTTGTCACTCCGTGTATCGGAGAGGTATCTCTGGGCCCTCTCGGTAATTCACATCACTATGAGCCTTGCAAGCAATGTGACTAATGAGTTAGTCACGGGATGATGCATTACGGAACGATTAAAGAGACTTGCCGGTGATGAGATTGAACTAGGTATGATGATACCGACGATTGAATCTCGGGCAAGTGACATACCGATGACAAAGGGAACAAAGTATGTTGTTATGCGGTTTGACCGATAAAGATATTCGTAGAATATGTAGGAGCCAATATGAGAATCCAGGTTCTGCTATTGGTTATTGACCGGAGATGTGTCTCGGTCATGTCTACATAGTTCTCGAACCCGTAGGGTCCGCACGCTTAACGTTCGATGATGATTTGTATTATGAGTTACGTGTTTTGACGAACCGAAGTTTGTTCGAAGTCCCGGATGAGATCACAGACATGAGGAAGAGTCTCTAAATGGTTGAGACATAAATATTCATATATTGGAAGGCTACATTCGGACACCGGAATGGTTCGGGTCATTTCATATAAGTTTTGGAGTACCGGGGGTTACCGCACCCCCCCGAAAGTTAATGGGCCATCATGGGCCTTAGTGGAGAAGAGAGAGGGCCGGCCAGAGCTGGCGCATGCCCCCATGCCCAGTCCAAATTGGACAAGGGGAGGGGGCGGCGCCCCCCTCCTTCCTTCTCTTCTTTTCCTCCTTCCATTCTTCTCCTACTTGGACTAGGAAAGAGGAGGGGAATCCTACTTGGACTAGGGAGTCCTAGTAGGATTCCCCACACCTGGCATGCCCCCCTTGGGTCAGCCACCTCTTCCCTCCCATCCTTTATATACATGGCCGGGGGGCACCCCGTAGACACACAAGTTGATCTTTTAGCCGTCTGCGGTGCCCCCTCCATAGTTACACACCTAGGTCATATCGTTGTAGTGCTTAGGCGAAGCCCTGCGCCAGTAACTTTATCATCACCGTCACCACACCGTCATGCTGACGGAACTCTCCCTCGGCCTCAACTGGATCAAGAGTTCGAGGGATGTCACCGAGCTGAATGTGTGCAGATCGCGGAGGTGCCATACGCTCGGTACTTGGATCGGTTGGATCGAGAAGACGTTCGACTACATCAACCGTGTTACTAAATGCTTCCGCTTTCGGTCTACGAGGGTACATGGACACATTCTCCCTGCTCGTTGCTATGCTTCTCCTAGATAGATATGGCGTCATCGTAGGCAAAAAATTTGAAACACTACGTTCCCCAACAGTGGCATCCGAGCCAGGTCTATGCGTAGATGTTATATGCACGAGTAGAACACAATGAGTTGTGGGTGATAATAGTCATACTGCTTACCAGCATGTCTTACTTTGATTTGGCGGTATTGTTGGATGAAGTGGACCAGACCGACAATACATTACGTTCATGAGACTGGTTCTACCGACGTGCTTCGCACACAGGTGGCTAGTGGGTGTCTGTGTCTCCAGCTTTAGTTGAATCGAGTTTGACTACGCTGGGTCCTTGTTGAAGGTTAAAACAGCACACTTGATGAAAAATCGTTTTGGTTTTGATGCGTAGGTAAGAACGGTTCTTGCTAAAGCCCGTAGCAGCCACGTAAAACTTGCAACAACAAAGTAGAGGACGTCTAACTTGTTTTTGCAGGGTTGCTGTGATGTGATATGGTCAAGACGTGATGATATATAAATTTTTGTATGAGATGATCATGTTTTGTAACAGTTATCGGCAACTGGCAGGAGCCATATGGTTGTTGCTTTATTGTATGAAATGCAATCGCCATGTAATTGCTTTACTTTATCACTAAACCGTAGCGATAGTCCTTGAAGCAATAGTTGGCGAGACGACAATGATGCTTCGATGGAGATCAAGGTGTCAAGCCGGTGACGATGGTGATCATGATGGTGCTTTGGAGATGGAGATCAAAGGCACAAAATGATGATGGCCATATCATATCACTTATTTGATTGCATGTGATGTTTATCCTTTATGCATCTTATTTTGCTTAGATCGGCGGTAGCATTATAAGATGATCTCTCACTAAATTTCAAGGTATAAGTGTTCTCCCTGAGTATGCACTGTTGCTACAGTTCTTCGTGCTGAGATACCACGTGATGATCGGGTGTGATTGAAGGAAATATGCCCTAGAGGCAATAATAAAGTTATTATTTATTTCCTTATATCATGATAAATGTTTATTATTCATGCTAGAATTGTATTAACCGGAAACATAATACATGTGTGAATACATAGACAAACAGAGTGTCACTAGTATGCCTCTACTTTACTAGCTCGTTGATCAAAGATGGTTATGTTTCCTAACCATAGACATGAGTTGTCATTTGATTAACGAGATCACATCATTAGGAGAATGATGTGATTGACTTGACCCATTCCGTTAGCTTAGCACTTGATCGTTTAGTTTGTTGCTATTGCTTTCTTCATGAATTATACATGTTCCTATGACTACGAGATTATGCAACTCCCGTTTACCGGAGGAACACTTTGTGTGCCACCAAATGTCACAACGTAACTGGGTGATTATAAAGGTGCTCTACAGGTGTCTCCAAAGGTACTTGTTGGGTTGGCGTATTTCGAGATTAGGATTTGTCACTCCGATTGTCGGAGAGGTATCTCTGGGCCCACTCGGTAATGCACATCACTATAAGCCTTGCAAGCATTGCAACTAATGAGTTAGTTGCGAGATGATGTATTACGGAACGAGTAAAGAGACTTGCTGGTAACGAGATTGAACTAGGTATTGAGATACCGACGCTCGAATCTCGGGCAAGTAACATACTGATGACAAAGGGAACAACGTATGTTGTTATGCGCTCTGACCGATAAAGATCTTCGTAGAATATGTAGGAGCCAATATGGGCATCCAGGTCCCGCTATTGGTTATTGACCAGAGAGGTGTCTCGGTCATGTCTACATAGTTCTCGAACCCATAGGGTCCGCACGCTTAACGTTCGTTGACGATATAGTACTATGTGAGTTATGTATGTTGGTGACCGAATGTTGTTCGGAGTCCGGGATGAGATCACGGACATGACGAGGAACTCCAGAATGATCCGGAGATAAAGTTTGATATATGGGATAATAGTGTTTGGTCACCGGAAGGGGTTCCGGATGTTTCCCGAAATGTTTGGGTACGGGAACACTTTATTTGGGCCAAAGGGGAAAGCCCACAAGGTTTTTGGAAAGCGCAAAAGGAAGTTTTGCGGAGTCCAGGGGCCAGATGCCAGGGTCCCTGGCGTCTGGGTCCAGATGCCGGGAACCCTGGCGTCTGGCCCTAGAGTCCGAGAAGGACTCTTGCCTTTCGGGTGAAACCGACTTTGAGGAGGCTTTTACTCCAAGTTTCGACCCCAGGGCTCAACATATAAATAGAGGGGTAGGGCTAGCACCAAAGAGAGATCAAGAAACACCAAGCCGTGTGCCGACAACCCCGTCCCCTCTAGTTTATCCTCCGTCATAGTTTTTGTAGTGCTTAGGCGAAGCCCTGCGGAGATTGTTCTTCACCAACACCGTCACCACGCCGTCGTGCTGCCGGAACTCATCTACTACTTCGCCCCTCTTGCTGGATCGAGAAGGCGAGGACGTCACCGAGTCGAACGTGTGCAGAACTTGGAGGTGTCGTGCTTTCGGTACTTGGATCAGTCGGACGTGAAGACGTACGACTACATCAACCGCATCGATATAACGCTTCCGCGAACGGTCTACGAGGGTACGTAGACAACACTCTCCCCTCTTGTTGCTATGCATCACCATGATCTTGCGTGTGCGTAGGAATTTTTTTGAAATTACTACGTTCCGTTCCCCAACAGTGGCATCCGAGCCAGGTTTTATGCTGATGTTGCACGAGTAGAACACAAGTGAGTTGTGGGCGATATAAGTCATACTGCTTACCAGCATGTCATACTTTGGTTCGGCGGTATTGTTGGATGAAGCGGCCCGGACCGACATTACGCGTACGCTTACGCGAGACTGGTTCTACCGACGTGCTTTGCACACAGTTGGCTGGCGGGTGTCAGTTTCTCCAACTTTAGTTGAACCAAGTGTGGCTACGCCCGGTCCTTGCGAAGGTTAAAACAACACCAACTTGACAAACTATCATTGTGGTTTTGATGCGTAGGTAAGAACGGTTCTTGCTAAGCCCGTAGCAGCCACGTAAAACTTGCAACAACAAAGTAGAGGACGTCTAACTTGTTTTTGCAGGGCATGTTGTGATGTGATATGGTCAAGACATGATGCTAAATTTTATTGTATGAGATGATCATGTTTTGTAACCGAGTTATCGACAACTGGCAGGAGCCATATGGTTGTCGCTTTATTGTATGCATGCAATGCAATTGTGCTGTAATGCTTTACTTTATCACTAAGCGGTAGCGATAGTCATGGAAGCATAAGATTGGCGAGACGACAACGATGCTACGATGGTGATCAAGGTGTCGCGCCGGTGACGATGGTGATCATGACGGTGCTTCGGAGATGGAGATCACAAGCACAAGATGATGATGGCCATATCATATCACTTATATTGATTGCATGTGATGTTTATCTTTTATGCATCTTATCTTGCTTTGATTGACGGTAGCATTATAAGATGATCTCTCACTAAATTTCAAGATAAAAGTGTTCTCCCTAAGTATGCACCGTTGCCAAAGTTCGTCGTGCCCAGACACCACGTGATGATCGGGTGTGATAAGCTCTACGTCCATCTACAACAGGTGCAAGCCAGTTTTGCACACGCAGAATACTCAGGTTAAACTTGACGAGCCTAGCATATGCAGATATGGCCTCGGAACACTGAGACCGAAAGGTCGAGCGTGAATCATATAGTAGATATGATCAACATATTGATGTTCACCATTGAAAGCTACTCCATTTCACGTGATGATCGGTTATGGTTTAGTTGATTTGGATCACGTGATCACTTAGAAGATTAGAGGAATGTCTTTCTAAGTGGGAGTTCTTAAGTAATATGATTAATTGAACTTTAATTTATCATGAACTTAGTCCTGGTAGTATTAGCATATCTATGTTGTAGATCAATAGCTCGCGTTTAGCTCCCCTATTTTATTTTTGATATGTTCCTAGAGAAAACTAAGTTGAAAGATGTTAGTAGCAATGATGCGGATTGGATCCGTGATCTGAGGTTTATCCTCATTGCTGCACAGAAGAAATATGTCTTTGAAGCACCGCTAGGTGACAAACCTATTGCAGGAGCAGATGCAGATGTTATGAACATTTGGCTAGCTCAATATGATGACTACTTGATAGTTTAGTGCACCATGCTTAAACGGCTTAGAATCGGGACTTCAAAGACGTTTTGAACGTCATGGACCATATGAGATGTTCCAGGAGTTGAAGTTAATATTTCAAGCAAATACCCGAGTTGAGAGATATGAAGTCTCCAACAAGTTCTATAGCTAAAAGATGGAGGAGAATAGCTCAAGCAGTGAGCATGTGCTCAGATTGTCTGGGTACTACAATCGCTTGAATTAAGTGGGAGTTAATCTTCCAGATAAAATAGTGATTGACAGAATTCTCTAGTCACCATCACCAAGTTAGTAGAACTTCGTGATGAACTATGATATGCAAGGGATAATGGAAACGATTCCCAAGCTCTTCGTAATGCTGAAATCGACGAAGGTAGAAATCAAGAAAAATATCAAGTGTTGATGGTAGACAAGACCACTAGTTTCAAGAAAAGGGCAAAGGGAAGAAGGGGAACTTCAAGAAGAACGACAAGAAAGTTGCTGCTCAAGTGAAGAAGCCCAAGTCTGGTCCTAAGCCTGAGACTAAGTGATTCTACTACAAAGGGACTGGTCACCGGAAGCGGAACTGCCCCAATTATTTGGCGGATAAGAAGGATGGCAAAGTGAACAAAGGTATATTTGATATACAGATTATTGATGTGTATTTTACTAGTGTTCGTAGCAACCCCTCGGTATTTGATACTGGTTCAGTTGCTAAGAGTAGTAACTCGAAACGGGAGTTGAAGAATGAACATAGACTAGTTAAGGGTGAAGTGACGATGTGTGTTGGAAGTGGTTCCAAGATTGATCTGATCATCATCGCACACTCCCTATACTTTTGGGATTAGTGTTGAACCTAAATAAGTGTTATTTGGTGTTTGCGTTGAGCATGAATATGATTTGATCATGTTTATTGCAATATGGTTATTCATTTAAGTAAGAGAATAAATTGTTGTTCTGTTTACATGAATAAAACCTTATGTAGTTACACACCCAATGAAAATGGTTCGTTGGATCTCGATCGTAGTGATACACATATTCATAATATTGAAACCAAAAGATGCAAAGTTAATAATGATGGTGCAATTTATTTGTGGCACTGCTGTTTAGGTCATATTGGTGTAAAGCGCATGAAGAAAATCCATGCTGATGGGCTTTTGGAATCACTTGATTATGAATCAGTTGATGCTTGCGAACCATGCCTCATGGGCAAGATGACTAAGACTCCATTCTCCAGAACAATGGAGCGAGCAACTGACTTATTGGAAATAATACATACTGATGTATGCGGTCCGGTGAGTGTTAAGGCTCACGGCAAGTATCGTTATTTTCTGACCTTCACAGATGATTTGAGCAGATATGGGTATATCTACTTAATGAAACACAAGTCTGAAACATTTGAAAAGTTCAAAGAATTTCAGAGTGAAGTGGAGAATCATTGTAACAAGAAAATAAAAGTTTCTACGATATGATCGCAGAGGTAAAATATTTGAGTTAAGAGTTTCGCCTTCAGTTAAAACAATGTGAAATAGTTTCACTACTCACGCCACCTGGAACACCACAGTGTAATGGTGTGTTCGAACGTCATAACCGTGCTTTATTAGATATGGTGCGATCTATGATGTCTCTTGCCGATCTACCACTATCATTTTGGGGTTATGCATTAGAGACAGCTGCATTCACGTTAAATAGGGCACCATCTAAATCTGTTGAGACGACACCGTATGAACTATGGTTTGGCAAGAAACCTAAGCTGTCGTTTCTTAAAGTTTGAGGTTGCAATGCTTGTGTGAAAAAAATTCAACCTGATAAGCTCTAACCCAAATCGGAGAAGTGCGTCTTCATAGGATACCCAAAAGAAAATGTTGGCTACACCTTCTATCACAGATCCGAAGGCAATATATTCGTTGCTTTGAATGGATCCTTTCTAGAAAATGAGTTTTTCTCGAAAGAAGTGAGTGGGAGGAAAGTAGAACTTGATGAGGTAACTGTACCTGCTCCCTTATTGGAAAGTAGTTCATCACAGAAATCTGTTGCTGTGACTACTACACCGATTAGTGAGGAAGCTAATGATGATGATCATGTAACTTCAGATCAAGTTACTAGCGAACCTCGTACGTAAACCAGAGTGAGATCCGCACCAGAGTGGTACGATAATCCTGTTCTGGAGGTCATGTTACTTGACCATGATGAGCCTACGAACTATGAGGAAGCGATGATGAGCCCAGATTCCGCGAAATGGCTTGAGGCCATGAAATCTGAGATGAGATCCATGTATGAGAACAAAGTATGGACTTTGATTGACTTGCCCAATGATCGGCGAGCCATTGAGATTAAATGGATCTTCAAGAGGAAGATGGACGCTGATAGTAGTGTTACTATCTACAAAGCTAGAATTGTCGCAAAAAGGTTTTCGACAAGTTCAAGGTGTTGACTACGATGAGAGTTTCTCACTCGTATCTATGCTTAAGTCTGTCCGAATCATGTTAGCAATTGCCGCATTTTATGAAATCTGGCAAATGGATAAACAAAACTGCATTCCTTAATGGATTTATTAAAGAAGAGTTGTATATGATGCAACCAGAAGGTTTTGTCAATCCTAAAGGTACTAACAAAATATGCAAGCTCCAGCGATCCATCTATGGACTGGTGCAAGCATCTCGGAGTTGGAATATACGCTTTGATAAGTTGATCAAAGCATATAGTTTTATACAGACTTGCGGTGGAGCCTGTATTTACAAGAAAGTGAGTGGGAGCACTACAACATTTCTTATAAGTATATGTGAAAGACATATTGTTGATCGGAGATAATGTAGAATTATTCTGCAAAGCATAAAGGAATGTTTGCAAGGAGTTTTTCAAAGAAAGACCTCAGTGAAGCTGCTTACATATTGAGCATCAAGATCTATAGAGATAGATCAAGACGCTTGATAAGTTTTTCAATGAGTACATACCTTGACAAGATTTTGAAGTAGTTCAAAATGGAACAGTCAAAGAAGGAGTTCTTGCCTGTGTTACAAAGGTGTGAAGTTGAGTAAGACTCAAAACCCGACCACGACAGAAGATAGAGAGAGAATGAAAGTCATTCCCTATGCCTTAGCCATAGGTTCTATAAAGTATGCCATGCTGTGTACCAGACCTATTGTATACCCTGCCCTGAGTTTGACAAGGGAGTACAATAGTGATCTAGGAGTAGATCACTGGACATTGGTCAAAATTATCCTTAGTGGAATAAGGATGTGTTTCTCGATTATGGAGGTGACAAAAGGTTCGTCGTAAAGGGTTACGTCGATGCAAGTTTTGACACTAATCCAGATGACTCTAAGTCTCAATCTGGATACATATTGAAAGTGGGAGCAATTAGCTAGAGTATCTCCATGCAGAGCATTGTTGACATAGAAATTTGCAAAATACTTACGGATCTGAATGTGGCAGACCCATTGACTAAACTTCTCTCACAAGCAAAACATGATCACACCTCGGTACTCTTTAGGTGTTAATCACATAGTGATGTGAACTAGATTATTGACTCTAGTAAACCCTTTGGGTGTTGGTCACATGTCGATGTCAACTATGGGTGTTAATCACATGGTGATGTGAACTATTGATGTTAAATCACATGGCGATGTGAACTAGATTATTGACTCTAGTGCAAGTGGGAGACTGAAGGAAATATGCCCTAGAGGCAATAATAAAGTTATTATTTATTTCCTTATATCATGATAAATGTTTATTATTCATGCTAGAATTTTATTAACCGGAAACATAATACATGTGTGAATACATAGACAAACAGAGTGTCACTAGTATGCCTCTACTTGACTAGCTCGTTGATCAAAGATGGTTATGTTTCCTAACCATAGACATGAGTTGTCATTTGATTAACGGGATCACATCATTAGGAGAATGATGTGATTGACTTGACCCATTCCGTTAGCTTAGCACTTGATCGTTTAGTTTGTTGCTATTGCTTTCTTCATGACTTATACATGTTCCTATGACTATGAGATTATGCAACTCCCGTTTACCGGAGGAACACTTTGTGTGCCACCAAACGTCACAATGCAACTGGGTGGTTATAAAGGTGCTCTACAGGTGTCTCCAAAGGTACTTGTTGGGTTGGCGTATTTCGAGATTAGGATTTGTCACTCCGATTGTCGGAGAGGTATCTCTGGGCCCACTCGGTAATGCACATCACTATAAGCCTTGCGAGCATTGCAACTAATGAGTTAGTTGCGGGATGATGTATTACGGAACGAGTAAAGAGACTTGCCGGTAACGAGATTGAACTAGGTATTGAAATACCGACGATCGAATCTCGGGCAAGTAACATACCGATGACAAAGGGAACAACATATGTTGTTATGCGGTCTGACCGATAAAGATCTTCGTAGAATATGTAGGAGCCAATATGGCCATCCAGGTCCCGCTATTGGTTATTGACCAGAGAGGTGTCTCGGCCATGTCTACATAGTTCTCGAACCTGTAGGGTCCGCACGCTTAACGTTCGTTGACGATATAGTACTATGTGAGTTATGTATGTTGGTGACCGAATGTTGTTCGAAGTCCTGGATGAGATCACGGACATGACGAGGAACTCCGGAATGATCCGGAGATAAAGTTTCATATATGGGATAATAGTGTGTGGTCACCGGAAGGGCTAGCACCAAAGAGAGATCAAGAAACACCAAGCCGTGTGCCGGCAACCCCGTCCCCTCTAGTTTATCCTCTGTCATAGTTTTCATAGTGCTTAGGCGAAGCCCTGCGGAGATTGTTCTTCACCAACACCGTCACCACGCCGTCGTGCTGCCAGAACTCATCTACTACTTCGCCCCTCTTGCTGGATCAAGAAGGCGAGGACGTCACCGAGTCGAACGTGTGCAGAACTCGGAGGTGGCGTGCTTTCGGTACTTGGATCGGTCGGACGTGAAGACGTACGACTACATCAACCGCGTTGATATAACGCTTCCGCGAACGGTCTACGAGGGTACGTAGACAACACTCTCCCATCTCGTTGCTATGCATCACCATGATCTTGCGTGTGCGTAGGATTTTTTTTGAAATTACTATGTTCCCCAACAGTGATAAGCTCTACGTTCACATACAACGGGTGCAAGCCAGTTTTGCACATGCAGAATACTCGGGTTAAACTTGACGAGCCTAGCATATGCAGATGTGGCCTCGAAACACTGAGACCGAAAGGTCGAGCGTGAATCGTATAGTAGATATGATCAACATAGTGATGTTCACCATTGAAAACTACTCCATCTCACATGATGATCGGACATGGTTTAGTTGATATGGATCACGTGATCACTAGGATGTTTGGAGGGATGTCTATCTAAATGGGAGTTCTTAAGTAATATGATTAATTGAACTTTAATTTATCATTAACTTAGTACCTAATAGTATTTTGCATGTCTATGTTGTTGTAGATAAATGGCACGTGCTACTGTTCCTTTGAATTTTAATGTGTTCTTGGAGAAAGCTAAGTTGAAAGATGATGGTAGCAACTACACGGACTGGGTCCATAACTTGAGGATTATCCTCATTGCTGCACAATAATTACATCCTGGAAGCATCGCTGAGTGCCAAACCCGCTGCAGGAGCAGAGCCGGACGTTATGAACACCTGGCAGAGCAAAGCTGATGGCTACTCAATAGTTCAGTGTGCCATGATTTACGGCTTAGAACCGGGACTTCAACGACGTTTTGAACATCATGGAGCATATGAGATGTTCCAGGAGTTGAAGTTAATATTTCAAGCAAACGCCCGGATTGAGATATATGAAGTCTCCAATAAGTTCTACAGCTGCAAAATTGAGGAGAATAGTTCTGTCAGTAAACATATACTCAGAATGTCTGGGTACCACAGTCACTTGACTCAACTGGGACTTAATCTTCCTGTTGATAATGCCATTGATAGAGTTCTTCAATCACTGCCACCAAGCTACAAAAGCTTCATGATGAACTATAATATGCAAGGGATGGATAAGACAATTCCCGAGCTCTTCGCGATGCTAACGGCTGCAGAGGTAGAAATCAAGAAGGAGCATCAAGTGTTGATGGTTAACAAGACCACTAATTTGAAGAAAAAAGGGTAAAGCGAAGAAGGGGAACTTCAAGAAGAACAGCAAGCAAGTTGCTGCTCAAGTGAAGAAACCCAAGTCTGGACCTAAGCCTGAGACTGAGTGCTTCTACTGCAAAGGGACTGGTCACTAAAAGCGGAACTGCCCCAAGTATTTGGCGGATAAGAAGGATGGCAGAGTGAAAGGTATATTTGATACACATGTTATTGATGTGTACCATACTAATGCTCGTAGTAGCACCTGGGTATTTGGTACTGGTTTTGTTGCTCATATTTGCAACTTGAAACATGGGCTATAGATTAAGCGAAGATTGGCTAAGGATGAGGTGATGATGTGCATGGGAAATGGTTCCAAAGTCGATGTGGTCACCGTCGGCACGCTACCTCTACATCTACCTTCCATATTAGTTTTAGACCTGAATAATTGTTATTTGGTGCCAACGTTAAGCATGAATATTATATCTGGCTCTTGTTTGATGCGAGACAATTATTCATTTAAATCAGAGAATAATGGTTGTTCTATTTATATGAGTAATATCTTTTATGGTCATGCACCTTTGATGAGTGGTCTATTTTTATTGAATCTCGATAGTAGTGATACACATATTCATAGTATTGAAGCCAAAAGATATAAGTTTAATAATGATAGTGCAACTTATTTGTGGCACTGTTATTTAGGTCATATTGGTGTAAAGCGCATGAAGAAACTCCATGCTGATAGGCTTTTGGAATCACTTTATTATGAATCGCTTGATGCTTGCGAACCATGCCTCATGGGAAAGATGACTAAGACTCCGTTCTCCGGAACAATGGAGCGAGTAACAGACTTGTTGGAAATAATACATACTGATGTATGCGGTGCGATGAGTGTTGAGGCTCGTGGCGGGGATCATTATTTTTTGACCTTCACATATGATTTGAGCAGATATGGGTATATCTACTTGATGAAACATAAGTATGAAACATTTGAAAAGTTCAAAGAATTTCAGAGTGAAGTGGAAAATCATCGTAACAAGAAAATTAAGTTTCTACAATTTGATCGTGGAGGTGAATATTTGAGTTACGAGTTTGGTCTTCATTTGAAACAATGTGGAATAGTTTCACAACTCACGCCACCTGGAACAACACAGCGTAATGGTGTGTCGAACGTCGTAATCGTACTTTATTAGATATGGTGCGATCTATGATGTCTCTTACTGATTTACCGCTATCGTTTTGGGGTTATGCTCTAGAGACGGTTGCATTCACGTTAAATAGAGCACCATCTAGATCTGTTGAGACGACACCATATGAACTATGGTTTGGCAAGAAACCCAAGTTGTCGTTTCTTAAAGTTTGGGGCTGCGATGCTTATGTGAAAAAGCTTCAACCTGATAAGCTCGAACCCAAATTGGAGAAATGTGTCTTCATAGGATACCCAAAGGAAACTGTTGGGTACACCTTCTATCATAGATCCGAAGGCAACATATTCGTTGCTAAGAATGGATCCTTTCTAGAGAAGGAGTTTCTCTCAAAAGAAGTGAGTGGGAGGAAAGTAGAACTTGATGAGTGATACATCTCCAACGTATCTATAATTTATGAAGTATTCATGCTATTATATTATCTGTTTTGGATGTTTATGGGCTTTATTAAACACTTTTATTTTATTTTTGGGACTAACCTATTAACCCAGAGCCCAGTGCCTGTTTCTGTTTTTTCCTTGTTTTAGAGTATCGCAGAAAAAGAAAATCAAAAGGAGTCCAATTGACCTGAAACTTCACGGAACTTATTTTTGGACCAGAAGAAGCCCACGGAGTATCGGAGATAGACCAAGAGAGTCCTGGGATGCCCACGAGGGTGGGGGCGCGCCCACCCCCCTGGGCGTGCCCCCTACCTCGTGGACAGCCCGGAGGTCCACCGACGTACTTCTTCCTCCCATATATACCCATATACTCTAAAAACTTCAGAGAGCACAATAGATCGGGAGTTCCGCCGCTAGAAGCCTCCGTAGCCACCGAAAGCCAATCCAGACCCGTTTCGGCACCCTGCCGGAGGAGGAATCCCTCTCCGATGTCCATCTTCATCATCCCGGTGCTCTCCATGACGAGGAGGGTGTAGTTCTGCCTCGGGGCTGAGGGTATGTACCAGTAGCTATGTGTTTGATCTCTATCTCTCGTGTTCTTGAGGTGGCATGATCTTGATGTATCACGAGCTTTGCTATTATAGTTGGATCTTATGATGTTTCTCCCCCTCTACTCTCTTGTAATGGATTGAGTTTCCCCTTTGAAGTTATCTTATCAGATTGAGTCTTTAAGGATTTGAGAACACTTGATGTATGTCTTGCGTGGGATACCTGTGGTGATAATGGGGTATTCTATTGATCCACTTGATGTATGTTTTGGTGATCAACTTGCGGGTTCCGCCCATGAACCTATGCATAGGGGTTGGCACACGTTTTCGTCTTGACTCTCCGGTAGAAACTTTGGGGCACTCTTTGAGGTTC
This sequence comes from Triticum urartu, assembly GCF_003073215.2. Classification (NCBI taxonomy): domain Eukaryota; kingdom Viridiplantae; phylum Streptophyta; class Magnoliopsida; order Poales; family Poaceae; genus Triticum; species Triticum urartu. Next base: position 589,867,687 of record NC_053023.1, on the reverse strand, counting down.
TATGTGTTGGTTGAATAGATGAATCTGAGATTGTGTGATGCATATCGTATAATCCTACCCACGGATACTTGAGGTGACATTGTAGTATCTAGGTGACATTAGGGTTTTGGTTGATTTGTGTCTTACGGTGTTATTCTAGTACGAACTCTAGGGTTGTTTGTGACACTTACAGGAATAGCCCAACGGATTGATTGGAAAGAATAACTTTGAGGTGGTTTCGTACCCTACCATAATCTCTTCGTTTGTTCTCTGCTATTAGTGACTTTGGAGTGACTCTTTGTTGCATGTCGAGGGATAGTTATGTGATCCAATTACGTTATTATTGTTGAGAGAACTTGCACTAGTGAAAGTATGAACCCTAGGCCTTGTTTCCTATCATTGCAATACCGTTTACGCTCACTTTTACCATTAATTACCTTGTTTTTTCTATATTTTCAGATTACAAATACCTTTATCTACCATCCATATTGCACTTGTACCACCATCTCTTCACCGAACTAATGCACCTATACAATTTACCATTGTATTGGGTGTGTTGGGGACACAAGAGACTCTTATTTAGTTGCAGGGTTGCTTGAGAGAGACCATCTTCAACCTACGCCTCCCACGAATTGATAAACCTTAGGTCATCCACTTGAGGGAAATTTGCTGCTGTCCTACAAACCTCTGCACTTGGAGGCCCAACAACGTCTACAAGAAGAAGTTTGTGTAGTAGACATCAAGCTCTTTTCTGGCGCCGTTACCAGGGAGGCGAGGTAAGCGACACTAACACCCCGTCAACTAAGCTCTTTTTTGCCGCCGTTGCCGGGGAGGTTAGCACTTGAAGGTATATCTTTAGATCTTGCAATCGAGTCTTTTAGTTTCTTGTTTTATCACTAGTATAGTTTATAAAAGAAAATTAAAAAATGGAATTAAGTTTGCCTCATACGCTTAATCTTTTTAATATCTTTCGTGAGTATGATGGAAAGGAAAATTGTGCCATAGTGTTAGAAGAAGAATGCATTAAAATGTTTGGCACTAAATCTTTGAATGATGAGCATGATTGCAATGTTGTTAGTATGAACTCCTTGAATATCCATAGTACTAATGATGATTGCACTAGTTATGATGAAAATGTCTCCTATAAACATGTCAATTTTTGTGGAGTGCATTGGGTTTGCAAGTACATACCAAATAGGGAAGATAGATATTGCAAGAGGCATAAGCATTTAGAAACTAAATGGTTGCAAGAAAGGCTAGATGTTTGTGCTTAAAGATTCAATATTTATCGCCATCCTTGTGAACTTTGCAATGAACATGGTCATTTAAAGCTCCAATGCTATTTGTTTCATGAGCAAGTCGTGTCCAAAAATTGTGATAACTTGATTACCCTTGATCATCATAAAGAGCTTAGTATTCTTTTGGGTTATGAATAAATGAGACGTATAACTGAGGGTATTCCAAAATTTAATCTCGATAAATTTCTTGATTTTGATCTAGAGGAAATTTATATGTAATGTGCGGTGAATTGTATTGAAAATCCTTATATTGCCAATTACATAAAGAAAAGAAAACAAATAGAAGATGAAGAGCATACTAATGAAAGGGAAGAGACTTCCCAATATCTTCCTATTATTTCTTATGATGAATCAGGTAACGAGGAGGAGCCTTCTATTCAACCAATCTCATTAATAAGGAGCTCCAAAAAGAGGGTTGAACCCACACATGAGGTGAAGAAGAAAAAGAAAAGACAGAGAATCAAAGGTAAAAAGGTATCTCTCCCAAATGATGTTGCTCCTATTACTCCTTGTGATGATGATAATTGCTATACTATTGGTGCTATCCATACTATTAATGATGAAAGTGATTATGCTTATGATATGAAAAGGCCCAAGCTTGGGGATGCTATGTTTGATTAAGATGATGTTTTTGAGAATATATTTGCTGCAATTAATGTTAGTCCCAAGCTTGGGGAAGCTATGTTTAATGAAGATGATATTTGTAGTCTCCCAAGTTTTGATATGCAAATTTATTATGATGATAGCATGCCTCCTACTTATGATGATTATATTGATGAAAGTGGGTTTGGAAGAGTGTCAACTTTAGGAAGTAATGATTCCACTATTTTGGAGGATGTCAAATCTTATTATGATAATTATGAAAGTGGATTTGGAGAGGTCATGACTTTATTTAGTGATTATTCCACTATCTTGGAAGAGGTTTCAATCGATTATGATGAGAACAAAGTTGCTACTTATGATAATTACTGTGATGATACATATGCTATAAAAAGTAGTGATAATTACTGTGATGTTAATTTTGTTTCAACTACATGCGTGAACATGTGCCAAGTCAAGCCACTCGAATCGTTCAAAAGAGGATACCACCCTATCATACCACATCACAACCATTTTAATAGCATGTTGGCACGCAAGGTAAACCATTATAAGCTCCTAGCTAATTAAGCATGGCATAAGCAACTACAATCTCGAATTGTCATTGCAAATATGTTTACTCATAATAGGATGAATCAGGAACGATGAACTAATCGTATTTACAAAAACAAGAGAGGTCGAGTTCATACCAGTTTTTCTCATCTCAATAAGTTCATCATATAATCATCATTATTGCCTTTCACTTTCACGACCGAATAGTGTGGATAATAGTAATAGTGCACGTGCATTGGACTAAGCTAGAATCTGCAAGCATTCAATTCAAGAGAGAAGACAAGGTAATATGGGATCTTTGTCAGATCAACGATAATGCATATAAGAGCCACTCAACATTTTCATTATGGTCTTCTCCTATCGACCCCAAAGAAAAGGAAAAGAAATAAAACTATTTACATGGGAAAGCTCCCAACAAGCAAAAGAAGAACGAGAAATCTTTCTGGGTTTTCTTTTTAATTACTACTACAAGCATGGAAAGTAAACTAATTAAAGCTACAACTAATTTTTTTTGTTTTTGTTAAGGTTTATAAAACACACAAGAAGAAAGCATAAAAAGGAAAATAAACTAGCATGGATGATACAGTGAAAAAGTATAAGCACCGACAACTAGCAATGAGTGTGTGAACATGAATGTAATGTCGGTGAGAAATACGTACTCCCCCAAACTTAGGATTTTGGCCTAAGTTGGTCTATGGCCACGGCTGGCCTGGCGGATATCCAAAGTTATAGTTGGGGTCGTACTGAGATGCAACAGCTATTGCCTCATGAGCTTCCGCTTGGAGACGGGTCGTCTCCGTCCTCCTCTTATACTCGTCCACCTCCTCCCTGGTTATAACATATCTCCCTTTTGCCTGAGATTCAAAGAAAGCAGGAGCAGGGAGAGCGACGTGATAGGTGCGTCGTCTGTCAAAGATTAGCCGGTACTGGAGGAACTTATCGTTCCTCTCAACAAACTGATGACGAACCATGGCCTCATAGTCTAAATAAACAGGAGGCAACTCAATATCATACCCACGTATGGGTATATCAAGAAAATTAGCTAGATGGGTTGCATAAATTCCACCAAAGAAATCTCCATTAAATCTATTATTATGCAACCTACATGCAACAATGGCTCTCAAATTATAATGTTTATCTCCTAATACAGCACTCCTGAGAATGCTGAGGTCAGGGACACACATGTGACATGCTTCATCCTTACCATTTATGCACCAACCTATGAAGAGAGCAAAATAATGTATAGCAGGAAAATGAATGCTCCCTATGGTAGCTTGTGTTATATCTCTAGATTCCCCCACAGTTATACTAGCAAGAAAATCTCTAAACTCAGATTTGCGAGGCTCACTAGTGCTGCCCCATTGTGGAAGTTTGCAAGCAGTATTAAAATCCTCTGAGTCCATAGTATAAGAATTTTCATAAAGATCAAACAGGATAGTTTGAGAATTGCGTGATGATTAAAATTCAAACATTCTCACAAAGGAATCAGTGAGATAGTGGTACTGGCGGCACTTATCTGCCTCAAAGCTCTCAAGATCAGCATTATGCACATATGTGTTAAATTCTTCCTTGATTCCTGCTTGATCCATGAAGTCCTCTAAAGGCCATTCACAAGCCCGCACTTGAGCTTCCCTCGGTGGTTCATTGTCGGCATCGCGTATTGCAAGCCTGGGTCCTTGCTTCCTTGAAGGACCACCTTGGTACATTTTTCCTACACATATTTCTTCTTTTGAAAAATTTCTGAAATTTTAGTAACTTCAAAATAAAAGTGAACCAAACTCAACAAAATTGATAGCAACTACTCCCACAAGTGCCTATAGGATATATCATGCATTAAAACTACTTTTGACCATATAAATTTGACATGCAAGCTCAAGAACAGGGTCACCTAAGCAGCAAAAATATGCAATGAATAAAGCACTAGAACAAAAACTAATTGGACCATTGGAGGAGTCACATACCAAGGAATAATCCCCCAAAGCAGTTTTGTGAATGGAGCTTTGAGCAAGGAGATCGAAAATGGCAGCAAGATGAGATTGGACTCGGGTTTGAGCTGGTTAGTGATGTTTGTGGGAGGAAGAAGGAGTGTGTGGTAGCTGGAATAAGTGGAGGGGAGCCACCATGGGCCCACGAGGTAGGGGGCGCACCCAGGGGGGTAGGGCGCGCCCTCCACCCTCGTGGCCAGGTGCTTGCTCCCCCTGATGTGTTTTCAGTGCCAGATATTCTCAAATATTCCAGAAAAAAAACATATTTAATTTTTAGGGCATTTGGAGAACTTTTATTTTCGAGGTATTTTTTATTGCATTGATAATTCAGAAAACAGACAGAAAATACTATTTTTGCTTTATTTAATATAAATAACAGAAAGTAAAAAGAGGGTACAGAGAGTTGTGTTTTCTAAATTCATCCATCTCATGCTCATCAAAAGGAATCCACTAACAAGGTTGATCAGGTCTTGTTAACAAACTCATTCCGAATAACATGGAACCGAAGAATTTTCGAATAACACTAGGTTACCTCAACGGGGTATGCATGTCCCCAACAATAAGAATATCATATTTCTTCTTGACAGTAGGAAGAGGAAATTCAAAACTTCCAATAGTAATTGTTGAAATTTTTCCAATAGAATTGATATTGTGGACTTGAGGTTGTTTCCTCGGAAAGTGTACCGTATGCTCATTACCATTAACATGAAAAGTGACATTGCCTTTGGTGCAATCAATAACAGCCCCTGCAGTATTCAAAAAGGGTCTTCCAAGAATAATAGACATACTATCGTCCTCGGGAATATCAAGAATAACAAAGTCCATTAAAATAGTAACGTTTGCAACCACAACAGGCACATCCTCACAAATACGGATAGGTATAGCAGTTGATTTATCAGCCATTTGCAAAGATATTTCAGTAGGTGTCAACTTATTCAAATCAAGTCTACGATATAGAGAGGCATAACACTAACACCAGCTCCAAGATCACATAAAGCAGTTTTAACATAGTTTCTTTTAACGTAGCATGGTATAGTTGGTACTCCGGGATATCCTAGTTTCTTAGGTATTCCACCCTGAAAAGTGTAATTAGCAAGAATGGTGGAAATTTTAGCTTCCAGTATCTTTCTTTTATTACTAACAATATATTTCATATATTTAGCATAAGGATTCATTTTAAGCATATCAGTCAAACGCATACGCAAAAAGATAGGTCTAATCATTTCAGTAAAGCGCTCAAAATCCTCATCATCCTTTTTCTTGGACGAAAAGGCATGGGTTTCTGAACCCATGGTTCTCTTTCTTTACCGTGCTGCCTAGCAACAAAGTCTCTCTTATCATAACGTTGATTCTTTGATTGTGTGTTATCAAGATCAACAGCAGGTTCAATCTCTACTTCATTGTCATTACTAGGTTGAGCATCAACATGAACATCATTATTAACATTATCACTAGGTTCATGCTCATTACCAGATTGTGTTTCAGCATCAGAAATAGAAATATCATTGCGATTCTCAGGTGTGTCAATAACATGTTCACTAGAAGCATGCAAAGTCCTATCATTTTTCTTTCTCTTCCTTTTAGAAGGACTAGGTACATCATTATTATTTCTCTGATAATCTTGCTCAATTCTCTTAGGATGGCCTTCAAGATACAAAGGTTCCTGAGTCGTTTTACCTCCTCTAGTCATAACTCTAACAACATTATCATTTTTCTTACTATTTAATTCATTGAGCAAATCATTCTGAGCTTTAAGTACTTGTTCTACTTGAGTGGTAACCATAGAAGCATGTTTACTAATAAGTTTAAGTTCACCTTTAACATTAGCCATATAATCACCCAAGTGTTCAAGCATATCAGCATTGTGTTTCAATTGTCTACCAACATAAGCATTGAAGTTTTCTTGTTTAACCATAAAGTCATCAAACTCATCCAAGCATGGGCTAGCAAACTTAGTAAATGGGATTTCAGCTTTATCATATCTATAGAGAGAATTTACCTCTACTACCTGTGTCGGGTTATCAAGACCATGTATTTCTTCAACAAGCGGAAAATTAAGATCATGTATTTCTTCAATAGGGGGTAAATTCTTAACATCTTCAGCTTTAATACCTTTTTATTTCATAGATTTCTTTGCCTCCTGCATATCTTCAGGACTGAGAAATAGAATACCCCTTTTCTTCGGAGTTGGCTTAGGAGTTGGCTCAGGAAGTGTCCAATTATTTGCATTGGTCAACATATTATTCAATAAAATTTCAGCTCCATTCTGGTGTTCTTTCCGTGAAAACATAACCAGCACAACTATCCAGGTGGTCCCTGGAAGCATGAGTTAGTCCATTATAAAAGATATCAAGTATTTCATTTTTCTTAAGAGGATGATCAGGCAAAGCATTAAGTAATTGGAGAAGCCTCCCCCAAGCTTGTGGGAGACTCTCTTCTTCAATTTGCACAAAATTATATATTTCCCTTAAAGCAGCTTGTTTCTTATGAGCGGGGAAATATTTAGCAGAGAAGTAATAAATCATATCCTGGGGACTATGCACACAACCAGGATCAAGAGAATTAAACCATGTCTTAGCATCACCCTTTAATGAGAACGGAGATAATTTAAGGATATTATAATAATAATAATAATAATAATAATAATAATAATAATAATAATAATAATAATAATAGCGAGTTTTCTCATCATTAGTGAACAGGGTGGCTATATAATTTAATTTAGTAAGATGTGCCACAACAGTTTCAGATTCATAGCCATAGAAAGGATTAGATTCAACCAAAGTAATTATATCAGGGTCGACAGAGAATTCATAATCCTTATCAGTAACAAAGATAGGTGAAGTAGCATAAGCAGGATCATATTTCATTCCAGCATTCAGAGTTTTTTGTTTCACCTTAGCTAATAATTTCTTAAGATCACTCCTATCATTGCAAGCAAGAAAATCTCTAGCAGTTTCTTCATCCATAACATAGCCCTCAGGCACAACAGGTAATTCATATCTAGGGGAGAATCTTCATCATCACTTTCATCAATGTTATCAGTTTCAGTAATTTCATTCTCTCTAGCCCTAGCAAGTTGTTCATCAAGAGATTCATCAAGTGGCACAGTAGTATCAAGCATAGAAGTAGTTTCATCATAAGTATCATGCATAGCAGAAGTGGAATCATTAATAACATGCGACATATCAAAATTAATAGCTGAAGCAGGTTTAGGTGTCGCAAGCTTACTCAAAACAGAAGGTGAATCAAGTGCAGAGCTACATGGCAGTTCCTTACCTCCCCTCGTAGTTGAGGGATAGATCTTGGTTCTTGGATCTTTCAAGTTCTTCATAATGATAAGCAGATATAAATCCCAAGTGACTCAAAGAATAGAGCTTTGCTCCCCGGCAATGGCGCAAGAAAATAGTCTTGATAACCCACAAGTATAGGGGGTCACAATAGTTTTCGAGGGTAGAGTATTCAACCCAAATTTTGTAGTGATGATAACAATAGCAACGGAAAAGTAAATAAGCGAAGAACAATATATGGGAAGCTCGTAGGCAATGGATCGGTGATAGAGAATTATGCTGGATGTGGTTCATCATGTAACATTCATAACATAGGGAGACACAGAACTAGCTCCAATTCATCAATGTAATGTAGGCATGTATTCCAAATATAGTCATACGTGCTTATGGAAAAGAACTTGCATGGCATCTTTTGTCCTACCCCCCCTCTGGCAGCGGGGTCCTATTGGAAACTAAGGGATATTAAGGCCTCCTTTTAATAGAGTACAAGACCAAAGCAATAACACATAGTGAATACATGAACCCCTCAAACTACGGTCATCACCGGGAGTGGTCCCGATTATTGTCACTTCAGGGTTGCCGGATCATAACACATAGTAGGTGACTATATACTTGCAAGATAGGATCAAGAACTCTAATATATTGATGAAAACATAATAGGTTCAGATCTGAAATCATGGCACTCGGGCCCTAGTGACAAGCATTAAGCATAGCAAAGTCATAGCAACATCAATCTCAGAACATAGTGGATACTAGGGATCAAACCCTAACAAAACTAACTCGATTACATGATAAATCTCAGCCAACCCATCACCGTCCAGCAAGCCTACGATGGAATTACTCACGCACGGCGATGAGCATTATGAAATTGGTGATGGAGGATGGTTGTTGATGATGATGGCGATGGATTCCCCTCTCCGGAGCCCCGAACGGACTCCAAATCAGCCCTCCCAAGAGAGTTTAGGGCTTGGCGGTAGCTCTGTATCGTAAAACGCGATGAATCCTTCTGCCTGGCTTTTAACTCCCCGAAATTGAATATATGGAGTCAGGGTTGAGGTCGGTGGAGTGTCAGGGGGCCCACGAGGCAGGGGGGCGCGCCCAGGGGGTAGGGCGCGCCCCCCACCCTCGCGGACAGGTGGAGGCCCCCTCACGTGGATCTTCCTTTCAGTATTTTTTATATACTCCAAAATAATTCTCTATTGATTTTCAGGTCATTCCGAGAACTTTTATTTCTGCACAAAAATAACACCATGGCAATTCTGCTGAAAACAACGTCAGTCCGGGTTAGTTCCATTGAAATCATGCAAGTTACATTCCAAAACAAGGGCAAAAGTCTTTGGAAAAGTAGATACAACGGACACATATCAACTCCCACGAACTCCGATCCAGCAGAGCTTCACGGGAGAGTTCTGTCAGCACGACGGCGTGATGACGGTGATGATGTTGCTACCGACACAGGGCTTCTCCTAAGCACCGCTACGATATGATCGAGGTGGATTATGGTGGAGGGGGCCACCGCACACGGCTAATGGATCAATGATCAAATTGTGTGTCTAGAGGTGCCCCCTGCCCCCGTATATAAAGGAGCAAAGGGGGAGGCCGGCCGGCCCTCTATGGCACGCTAGGAGGAGGAGGAGGAGTCCTCCTAGTAGGAGTAGGACTCCCCTCTTTCCTACTCCTACTAGGAGGGGGAAAGGAAGGGGGAGATGGAGAAGGAAAGGGGGGCGCTGCCCCCCTCTCCTGGTCCAATTCAGACCAGAGGGGGAGGGGCACGCGGCCTGCCTTAGGCCAGCCCTCTCTCTCTCCACTAAGGCCCATTATTTTTCCTGGGGGGTTCCGGTAACCCTCCGGCATACTGATTTTCTCCGAAATCACCCGGAACACTTCCGGTGTCCGAATATAGTCGTCCAATATATCGATCTTTATGTCTCGACTATTTTGAGACTCCTCGTCATGTCCGTGATCATATCCGGGACTCCGAACTACCTTCGGTACATCAAAACACAAAAACTCATAATACCGATCGTCACCGAACGTTAAGCGTGCGGACCCTACGGGTTCGAGAACTATGTAGACATGACCGAGACACGTCTCCGGTCAATAACCAATAGCGGAACCTGGATGTTCATATTGGCTCCTACATATTCTACGAAGGTCTTTATCGGTCAAACCGCATAACAACATACGTTGCTCCCTTTGTCATCGGTATGTTTACTTGCCCGAGATTCGATCGTCGGTATCTCAATACCTAGTTCAATCTCGTTACCGGCAAGTCTCTTTACTCGTTCCGTGATGCACTATCCCGTAACTAACTCATTAGTTTCATTGCTTACAAGGCTTATAGTGATGTGCATTACCGAGAGGGCCTAGAGATACCTCTCTTACAATCACCTAGTTATGTTGTGAAATTTGGTAGCACACAAAGTGTTCCTTCGGTAATCGGGAGTTGCATAATCTCATAGTTATAGGAACATGTATAAGTCATGAAGAAAGTAATAGCAGTAAACTAAAACAATCAAGTGCTAAGCTAACAGAATGGGTCAAGTCAATCACATCATTCTCCTAATGATGTGATCCCTTTAACAAATGAGAACTCATGTCCATGGTTATGAAACATAACCATCTTTGATCAACGAGCTAGTCAAGTAGAGGCATACTAGTGACACTTTGTTTGTCTATGTATTCACACGTGTATTATGTTTCCGGTTAATACAATTCTAGAATAAATAATAAACACTTATCATGAGATAAGGAAATAGAAATAACAACTTTACTATTGCCTATAGGGCATATTTCCTCCAGTCTCCCACTTGCACTAGAGTCAATAATCTAGTTCACATCTTTATGTGATTAGTTCACATCTCCATGTGACTACTACTCAAAAGGTTTACTAGAGTCAATAATCTAGTTCACATCGCTATGTGATTAACACCCAAAGAGTGATCATGTTTTGCTTGTGGGAGAAGTTTAGTCTACAGGTCTGCAAAATTCAGATTCGTATGTATTTCGCAAATTTCTATGTCTATAATGCTCTGCACGAAGCTACTCTAGCTAATTGCTCCCCCTTTCAATGTGTATCCAGATTGAGACTTAGAGTCATCTAGATCAATGTAAAAGGCTTGCATCGACGTAACTCTTTACGACAAACTCTTTTATCACTTCCATTATCGAGAAATATTTCCTTAGTCCTCTAAGGATAATTTTGACCGCTGTCTAGTGATCTACTCCTAGATCACTATTGTACTCTTTTTCCAAACTCAGGGCAGGGCATACAATAGGTCTAGTACATAGCATGGCATACTTTATAGAACCTATGACTAAGGCATAGGGAATGACTTTTGATTCTCTTTCTATTTTCTGCCGTGGTCGGGTTTTGAGTCTTTACTCAACTTCACACCTTGCAACACAGGCAAGAACTCCTTCTTTGACTGTTCCATTTTGAACTACTTCAAAATCTTGTCAAGGTATGTACTCATTGAAAAAACTTATCAAGCGTCTTGATCTATCTCTATAGATCTTGATGCTCAATGTTTAAGCAACTTCATCGGGGTCTTTCTTTGAAAAACTCTTTTCAAACACTCCTTTATGCTTTCCAGAAAATTCTACATTATTTCTGATCAACAATATGTCATTCACATATACTTATCAGAAATGATGTAGCGCTCCCACTCACTTTCTTGTAAATACAGGCTTCACCACAAGTCTGTATAAAACCATATGCTTTGATCACTTTATCAAAGCATATATTCCAACTCCGAGATGTCTGCACCAGTCCATAGATGGATCGCTGGAGCTTGCTCACTTTGTTAGCACCTTTAGGATCGACAAAACCTTCTGGTTGCATCATATACAACTCCTCTTTTAAGAAATCCATGAAGGAATATAGTTTTGACATCCATTTGCCAGATTTCATAAAATGCGGCAACTACTAACATGATTTGGACAGACTTTTAAGCATCGATATGAGTGATAAAATCTCATTGTAGTCAACACCTTGAACTTGTCGAAAACATTTTTTCGACAATTCAAGCTTTGTAGATAGTAACACTACTATCAGCGTCCGTTTTCCTCTTGAAGATCCATTTATTTTTAATGACTCATTGATCATTGGGCAAGTCAATCAAATTCCATACTTTGTTCTCATACATGGATCCCATCTCAGATTTCATGGTCTCAAACCATTTCGCGGAATCTGGGCTCATCATCGCTTCCTCATAGTTCGTAGGTTCGTCATGGTCAAGTAACATGACATCCAGAACAAGATTACCGTACCACTCTAGTGCGGATCTCACTCTGGTTGACCTACGAGGTTCGGTAGTAACTTGATCTTAAGTTACATGATCATCAGCATTAGCTTCCTCACTAATTGGTGTAGGAGTCACAGGAATAGATTTTTGTGATGAACTACTTTCCAATAAGGGAGCAGGTACAGTTAACTCATCAAGTTCTACTTTCCTCCCACTCACTTCTTTCGAGAGAAACTCCTTCTCTAGAAAGGATCCATTCTTAGCAACTAATGTCTTGCATTCGGATCTGTGATAGAAGGTGTACCCAACTGTCTCCTTTGGGTATCCTATGAAGACACATTTCTCTGATTTGGGTTTGAGCTTATCAGGACGAAATTTTTTCACATAAGCATCGCAACCCCAAACTTTAAGAAATGACAACTTTGGTTTCTTGCCAAACCACAGTTCATATGGTGTCGTCTCAATGGATTTAGATGGTGCCCTATTTAATCTGAATGCAGTTGTCTCTAATGCATAACCCCAAAACGATAGTGGTAAATCGGTAAGAAACATCATAGATTGCACCATATCTAATAAAGTACGGTTATGATATTCGGACACACCATTACGCTGTGGTGTTTCAGGTGGCGTGAGTTGCGAAACTATTCCGCATTGTTTCAAATAAAGACCAAACTCGTAACTCAAATATTCTCCTCCACGATTAGATCGTAGAAACTTTATTTTCTTGTTACGATGATTTTCCACTTCACTCTGAAATTATTTGAAATTTTCAAATGTTTCGGATTTATGTTTCATCAAGAAGATATACCCATATCTTACTCAAATCATTTGTGAAGATCAGAAAATAATGATACCTGCCGCGAGCCTCAACACTCATCGGACTGCATACTCAGTATGTATTATTTCCAACAAGTCTGTTGCTCGCTCCATTGTTCTTGAGAATGGAGTCTTAGTCATCTTGCCCATGAGGCATGGTTCGCAAGCATCAACCGATTCATAATCAAGTGATTCCAAAAGCCCATCAGCATGGATTTTCTTCATGCGCTTTACACCAATATGACCTAAACGGCAGTGCCACAAATAAGTTGCACTATCATTATTAACTTTGCATCTTTTGGCTTCAATATTATGAATATGACTATGATCGAGATTCAATAAACCATTCACCTTGGGTGTATGACCATTGAAGGTTTTATTCATGAAGACAGAACAACAATTATTCTCTAACTTTAAATGAATAGCCATATTGCAATAAACATGATCAAATCATATTCATGCTTGACACAAACACCAAATAACATTTATTTAGGTTCAACACTAATCCCGAAAGTATAGGGAGTGTGCGGTGATGATCATATCAATCTTGGAACCACTTCCAACACATATCGTTACTTCACCCTTAACTAGTCTCTGTTCATTCTGCAACTCCAATTTCGAGTTACTAATCTCAGCAACTGAACTAGTATCAAATACTGAGGGGTTTCTATAAACACTAGTAAAGTACACATCAATAACATGTATATCAAATATACCTTTGTTCACATTGCCATCCTTCTTATCCGCCAAATACTTGGGGCAGTTATGATTGCAGTGACTAGTCCCTTTGCAGTAGAAGCACTTAGTCTCAGGCTTAGGTCTAGACTTGGGCTTCTTCACTTGAGCAGCAACTTTCTTGCCGTTCTTCTTGAAGTTTCGCTTCTTCCCTTTGCCCTTTTCTTGAAACTAGTGGCCTTGTCAACCATCAACACTTGATGCTTTTCTTGATTTCTACCTTCATCGATTTGTGCATCACGAAGAGCTTGGGAATTGTTTCCATTATCCCTGAATATTATAGTTCATCACCAAGTTCTAGTAACTTGGTGATAGTGACTAGAGAACTTTGTCAATTACTATCTTATCTGGAAGATTAACTGCCACTTGATTCAAGCAATTGCAGTACCTAGACAATCTGAGCACATGCTCACTGGTTGAGCTATTCTCCTCCATCTTTGTAGGCAAAGTACTGTCAGAGGTCTCCTACCTCTCGACACGGGCATGAGTATGAAATACTAATTTCAACTTTTGGAACATCTTATATGCTCCGTGGCATTCAATTTTTTTTGAAGTCCCGGTTCTAAGCCGTAAAGCATGGTGCACTAAACTATCAAGTAGTCATTATACCGAGCTTTGCCAAACGTTCATAACGTTTTCATATGATCCTGCAATATGTTCGTCACCTAGTGGTGCATCAAGGACATAATTCTTCTATGCAGCAATGAGGATAATCCTTAGATGACGGATCCAATCCGCACCATTGCTACTAACATCTTTCAATTTATTTTTCTCTAGGAACATATCAAAAATAAACAGGGAAGCTATATGCGAGCTATTGATCTACAACATAGATATGCAAATACTATCAGGACTAAGTTCATGGTAAATTTAAAGTTCAATTAATCATATTACTTAAGGACTCCCACTTAGATAGCCATCCCTCTAGTCATCTAAATGATCACGTGATCCAAATCAACTAAACCATGTCCGATCATCACGTGAGATGGAGTAGTTTTCAATGGTGAACATCACTATGTTGATAATATCTACTATATGATTAACGCTCCACCTTTCGGTCTCTAGTGTTCCAAGGCCATATCTGCATATGCTAGGCTCGTCAAGTTTAACCTGAGTATTCCGTGTGTGCAAAACTGGCTTGCACCCATTGTATGTGAATGTAGAGCTTATCACACCCGATCATCACGTGGTGTCTCGGCACGACGAACTGTCGCAACGGTGCATACTCAGGGAGAACACCTATACCTTGAAATTTAGTGAGAAATCATCTTATAATGCTACCGCCGAACTAAGTAAAATAAGATGCATAAAGGATAAACATCACATGCAATCAAAATATGTGACATGATATGGCCATGATCATCTTGCGCCTTTGATCTCCATCTCCAAAGTACCGTCATGATCTCTATCATCACCGGCATGACACCATGATCTCCATCATATTGATCTCTATCAATGTGTCTTCACATGGTCGTCTCGCCAACTATTGCTTTTGCAACTATTGCTATCGCATAGCGATAAAGTAAAGCAATTACATGGCACTTGCATCTTATGCAATAAAGAGACAACCATAAGGCTTCCGCCAGTTGCCGATAACTTCAACAAAACATGATCGTATCATACAACAATTTATATCACATCACGTCTTGTCCATATCACATCACAACATGCCCTACAAAAACAAGTTAGACGTCCTCTACTTTGTTCTTGCAAGTTTTATGTGGCTGCTACGAGCTGAGCAAGAACCGTTCTTACCTACGCATCAAAACCACAACGATAGTTTGTCAAGTTAGTGTTGTTTTAACCTTCTCAAGGACCGGGCGTAGCCACACTCGATTCAACTAAAGTTGGAGAAACTGACACCCGACAGCCACCTGTGTGCAAAGCACGTCGGTAGAACCAGTCTCGCGTAAGCGTACGCGTAATGTCAGTCCAGGCCGCTTCATCCAACAATACCGTCGAACCAAAGTGTGACATGCTGGTAAGCAGTATGACTTGTATCGTCCACAACTCACCTTTGTTCTACTCGTGCACATAACATCTACGCATAAACCTGACTCGGATGCCACTGTTGGGGAACGTAGTAATTTCAAAAATTTCATATGCACACGCAAGATCATGGTGATGCATAGCAATGAGAGGGAAGAGTGTCGCCCACGTAACCTCGTAGACTGTAAGAGGAAGCATTATGAGAACGTGGTTGATGTAGTCGTATGTATTCACAATCCGACCGATCCAAGTACCGAACGCACGACACCTCCGAGTTCAGCAAACGTTCAGCTCGATGACGTCCCACGAACTCCGATCCAGCAGAGCTTCACGGGAGAGTTCCGCAGCATGACGGTGTTATGATGGTAATGATGTTGCTACCGATGCAGGGCTTCGCCTAAGCACCGCTACGATATGATCGAGGTGGATTATGGTGGAGAGGGGCACCGCACACGGCTAAGGGATCAATGATAAACTTGTGTGTCTAGAGGTGCCCCCTGCCCCCGTATATAAAGGAGAAAGGGGGAGGCCGGCCGGCCCTCTATGGCGCCCCAGGAGGAGGAGTCCTCGTCCTAGTAGGAGTCGGACTCCCCTCTTTCCTAATCCTACTAGGAGGGGGAAAGGAAGGGGCACTGCCCCCCCCCCCTCTCCTAGTCCAATTCGGACCAGAGGGGGAGGGGCGTGCGGCCTGCCCTAGGCTAGCCCACTCTCTCTCTCCACTAAGGCCCATAAGGCCCATTATTTCTCCCGGGGGGTTCCGATAACCTTCTGGCACTCCAGTTTTCTCCGAAATCACCCGGAACACTTCCGTGTCCGAATATAGTCGTCCAATATATTGATCTTTATGTCTCGACTATTTCGAGACTCCTCGTCATGTCTGTGATCATATACGGGACTCCGAACTACCTTCGGTACATCAAAACACAAAAACACATAATACCGATCGTCACCGAATGTAAAGCGTGCGGACCCTACGGGTTCGAGAACTATATAGACATGACCGAGACACGTCTCCGATCAATAACCAATAGCGGAGCCTGGATGTTCATATTGGCTCCTACGTATTCTACGAAGATCTTTATCGGTAAAACCGCATAACAACATAAGTTGTTCCCTTTGTCATCGGTATGTTTACTTGCCCGAGATTCGATCGTCGGTATCTTAATACCTAGTTCAATCTCGTTACCGGCAAGTCTCTTTACTCGTTCCGTAATGCACTATCCCGCAACTAACTCATTAGTAGCATTGCTTGCAAGGCTTATAGTGATGTGCATTACCGAGAGGGCCCAGAGATACCTCTCCGACAATCAGAGTGACAAATCCTAATCTCAATCTATGCCAACTCAACAAGTACCATCGAAGACACCTGTAGAGCACCTTTATAATCACCCAGTTACGTTGTAACGTTTGGTAGCACACAAAGTTGTGGCACCCCGATCCGCATGGAGCAGGGGGCCTTCGCACGTCAGCCCAGGATAACATCGAACGCACGACAGGTCCATAATACAGCATTCCAGGTACAAGAATATTCATTAAATACATGTATAGAAGATTACATTGTTGATGAATGCAATTATCTAGCATAGCCCTAAGGCTATTTAAATGATAGTGGAAATCTATTTAACTGGCGGCGGAAGTCTTGGTTTGGCAGCATAACAATTCTGGCTGGGCTCCACACTCACAGGACTGGCAAGGTTACGACCTAGCATGATGGGTCAAGCGAACACTTCGGGTATGACCTACAAAACTGGCATGCCAAGCCAGGTCGGTACATTGAATGTACTTGCAAGACAACCAAATACATAGCATCCAAACAAGCAGAAGACAAGGCAAGAACCAAGTGCATGCAACAACTTATCTCATATCAATTACTAAACATGGCATGTTAAAGATAATGAAGCCTGAACAACACCATAGCATCTATTAACATGGCATATCAAAACATGCTGCTAACATGGCAATAACAAAACATAGCATATCATCTCAATCATGACATAATCAATCCAAGCATGGCATGTCATCATGAAACTATGCTGGAATTTAAACTACCATTCATATTCAATGTAGACATCACATGCTAACTATATGCAGCCATCTTCTGTTCTGCCATAGTTCTTTTAAATGCTTATAACAACATATTACTCATGCAATGCAATCAAACTTGTGCACTGAGTCCCTCGGACTCTCTGACCAACGGGTTGCCTTGTGACCAAACAGTGATCTTTCCGGCGACCACAACCACGACCAACACTTGGTCTCCAACAGTGATCTTTCCGGCGATCACAACCACGACCAACTCTTGGTATCCAACACTCACCGAGACCTCGTCTCGTGATCATACCAAAACATCGACTATCTCAAAGTCCAAATCACCACATTCTTGTTATCACATTAATTTACTTAAGTATTTCAGGTTTATCCTCCATTTCGACCAAGACCCAATAGTGTGACCTACTACAAACTGTGTTGCTATCGATAGACTTTATAAACACTCTGCAGAGGTAGTGCACTGTACCCACACCCCAGAACCCATGGCCTCGTCATCCCATTCGGGTGGACCAACGGCATTCCGACGAAACCGACCTACTGCCATGACACTCTCCCGGACACTCTGACTCACTCCCCTATGGGCTAGTCCTGGGTGGCCCCGTGTCTACCAAAGACACACGGCCACCGTCGTGGCCAAAACATAAACTATCCCACATGGGGACACGGTACCAAAAATCTCAACAACGGGCACACAAAGTTATGTTCGCCTACCTGATCAGGGTAGCACGCGCCCATAACCTTCCCTCTTTGGAGGCACCAGCGAGAGGCATGACAATAGATCACATTAAGGCCTTCCCATAAAGGCAAATGTGTCTGCACTGAAAAAGTTCGATTTGGTGGCACTATGACTCGATCCCATTGATGATGGAGGAGGTTGTTATCTTTAAGTCATTTTTATTAGCTTCTCCATCATCATGAACATGGATGCAAAAATGAACATGCATCATACAAATGCTTTAATAAAATATCAAACTTCTCAATAGCACAACTACAACAAAAAGAACATGACAATACCAAGTTCTAGCATATCCATGGTGCATTACAATCATCATAGCCATCATAATAGCCACTAAGAATCCAAAGGCACATGTCATCCACATAATCATCCAAATATAAGTCGTAAAACTCCACGCAATATCGATAATAACATTCTAATTATCATGGCAAAAGATATCATGAAAACATAAGCATGCCTGATAATAATAACTGCAGACGAAAACGATAAGGAGCAACTGTAACTACACACACACAAGGCGCAAGCAAAGTCAACATGCAGGTTCGGGGCTCATGATAATAGGTTGGCTTGCCTGGGGGTCGACAAATACTCTGGGAAGAAGTGTGAAACGATCGCGGAAAGATTTACCGGAAACAGTTCTCTCTCGGAGGGGGATGTTTACGGGGAAGGGAAAGATGGTCATTTTCAGAATGTGCAAACATCAAGACAATGGTCCCATCGAAAAGGGTTCGATGAACAGAGAAATTGAGCGTTGGAATCACCTCATTCAGAGTTACGAGCGCAA
The DNA here is from genome assembly GCF_003073215.2 of Triticum urartu. Taxonomy (NCBI): domain Eukaryota; kingdom Viridiplantae; phylum Streptophyta; class Magnoliopsida; order Poales; family Poaceae; genus Triticum; species Triticum urartu. The sequence continues at coordinate 589,848,630 of NC_053023.1, read as the reverse complement.
AGTTGTGGCCGTTCACTTTTTAGGCAGAAAAGCAACTAAAGCAGTGAATGTTCACAAAATAAGCACTTCGGCCGACTGAGCTGAAAAAGAGAAAGAGCCTTTGAGGAAATATGTTTCCACAGAATAGAAAGCGTATTTTAGGAAATATGTCTTCGGCTAAGGAAAACGTAAAGGGCTGGGGCGTCTCCACTTATCTGACCTGGCATCACCCTCTCGTCGACAGGTGGGGTCGCGCGGTGTGGGGCTCGCCTGGCCTGTCCTTCTTCTTCCTCCCGCGCGGGAGCGAGCGTGGCCGAGGGGTAAGGTCTCCCCGACAGCCGTCGCCGGCGTGTCCGGCCATCTCTCGGGTCATGCGACCTACCAAAATGCGCAGGACGGAGAGGTGCATCTCGGGGTGGTGGTTAGTGCCGCCGACGAGCTTCACAACGGCCGCAGCAGGGCATGCGGTGGAGCAGAGGTTCGGTCACCGGTGAAGTGGGGGCTATGGTGGAGGAGAGGCCGAGGCCACGGGGAGGTTCACAGGAGCATGGGGAATGTAGTGGTGGTGGAGGAACGGCGAGGGGAGCTCGGGATCACCGAAATCGGGCAAGACCCGAGGCGGTGGCTATGGTGACGATGGTGGTCAGAGAGGGGCTCCTCGCTTGGGGAGAGGCTCGGGGAGGGATGGTGGACTGCAAGAGAGCTCGGGGCGCTATTTATAGCCGCGGGGAGAGCTCGGGAAGAAGGGGAGGAGGTGCCATGTGGCAGGCAATGTGTCCATGCGCCGGCGAGGGCGCAGCGTCGGCAGGGCGGCCAAAGCTCATGGTAAGTGGTGGGAAGGTGACGATGAGGAAGCAGACGTGGCGCAGAGGCTCACGAAGACGAGCAACGCTCATGGACGAGAGGGAGAAGAAGACAGAAGCGAGGAAGGCAATGATGGCTACAGCAGCGCACTATTCAGTCGTTGGCACGGCTCGCCGAAGAAGAAAACGAAGGGGGGCAGAGGTCCAGGGAAAGACGATGTCGAAGGGGAGCTATAGGACATTAATGGTGAGGCCAGAGCCGGTCGAGGCAGTGATGCCGACGCAAACAGTGGCTAGACCACCGTTTTGGGCTGGTTACACTCGTGATCACCACGGTCAAGGCGCGCTCCGGGTTTTTACTGATGCCAGCTCATGTCTACCGCGTAGTCCTTCGAAGAGAGAGTGTTACTACAGTAAAGAAGCAAGCAAAGACACAGGGAGTAGAGTAAACCAAGCTCCACAAGTTTGCTGTTGCAAACTTGACCGCATCCTAGAGATGAAACCAGAGGAGTTAAAAGGTAAAATTGATGTCTGAGAGGATTAGGGTAGAAAGGACTACGGCCCTGGAAATTATGAGGTAAAATGGGCAACTATTTACCATAGTGGTTGTACAACTACCAAATCTGACCCAGAAACTGAATCATGAAGAAGCACTTACTAGGAGCGATGTATTGAGCTAAAACTTGGCAAAGCTTAATAATTTGGACATACCATGATGCTATAAAACTTTCATACCAAATGGACTTGCCAACATGGTACTTGTTTCACAAACATCTCCTTTGTCCTAAAACTTGAGAAAATTCCTCAAGGCAAATGGCTAAATGAGATGAGCCAAAACCTTGTGGATATGGATCATATGGATAGGAGAAGGTCTGGAAAAATTTTCAGACATAATGGAGCAAGATAAAATATACTTGCTTCACAAACTGAAAGTTTCGACAGAAACCAAGAATTGCTCCTATGCTCACATAGTTCAATGAAAGGAACTGAATTTTGGTAGAGGCTAATGATTTGAGATACCTGAGAGGATGGAAAAGTTTCATCCCATTTGTAAACTCTATGAAGGTACTTCCTTCAAAAAGTTGTGTTCTGGTCAGGAACTTTAAAGAAATTGCATAGGGAGCTAGGATGAATGGATTGAGCTCATATTTGGCATACATGGGTTATTTATCCATGTTAATCACCCTGCCAAATTGCAGCTCAATTGTAATTAGGAATAAAGCACTACCTTTGCAAAATTTCAGAGAACGCAGAAACTTGCATTGGATCACGTGCTCCATTTTTTATCTGTGGAACATGAGATAAGGATGGAACTAGTGATTATGTAGCAAGGACAAGCTCCACAATTTATGTGGTAATTTTCTCTTCTATAAAAATGGTAGTTCCTTTAGAAAGTGGCATAAATGCAATATTGGCATTAAATAAGAAAAGGCCATTTTTCTTATTTAATTATGGCCAATATATTTTCCAGAGCTTGGATTAGGCATAAGCATCAACTCCACCAATTCTCATGAATTTAGGAGATGGCTAGTTATGCCTTTGGATTTTATTCCTCAGAAAGGCAAGAAAAGGAATAAATCACAATTCAAAAATATTGCATGGGACTTAGCAATATGTTTGCACATCCAAGGATCAGAAAGACAGGAGGATCTCTGGGAACAATTGGGAGGCTGAACAGATCAAGGAAAATGATGGCTCCTTTGTATGCACAAAGGGCATATCCAAATTCCAAAAAATTGGAATTAGGGTTTGAGAGGGTTGAGATGAACCAAATGAGGGCTTGCCCACTGACAAATACATGAGCAAGGTTTTTGGAAAGGTTGAAAATGACAAGAATTGTCACAGTCATCCAGCAAACTCAGGAGAATTTTTTGAAAAATGAGTGCCAGGAAGGAATAACACCACCAAAATTGATAACCCAATTTTGGGGCTGTTTCAAAAGTGTTCCTCCGGTAATCGGGAGTTGCATAATATCATAGTTATAGGAACATGTATAAGTCATGAAGAAAGCAATAGCAGTAAACTAAAACGATCAAGTGCTAAGCTAACGGAATGGGTCAATTCAATCACATCATTCTCCTAATGATGTGATCCCATTTATCAAATGAGAACTCATGTCCATGGTTAGGAAACATAACCATCTTTGAACAACGAGCTAGTCAAGTAGAGGCATACTAGTGACACTTTGCTTGTCTATGTATTCACACATGTATTATGTTTCTCGTTAATACAATTCTAGCATTAATAATAAACATTTATCATGATATAAGGAAATATAAATAACAACTCTATTATTGCCTCTAGGGCATATTTCCTTCAGGAGTCCTAGTAGGATTCCCCACACCTGGCGCGCCCCCCTTGGGCCGGCCACCTCTTCCCTCCCCTCCTTCATATATGTGGCCACGGGGCACACCATAAACACACAAGTTGATCTTTTAGCCGTGTGTGGTGCCCCCTCCATAGTTACACATCTCGGTCATATCGTTGTAGTGCTTACGCGAAGCCCTGCGACGGTAACTTCATCATCACCGTCACCACGCCGTCGTGTTGACGGAACTCTCCCTCGGCCTCAACTGGATCAAGAGTTCGAGGGACATCACCGAGATGAACGTGTGCAGATCGCGGAGGTGCCATACATTCGGTACTTGGATCGGTTGGATCGCGAAGACGTTCGACTACATCAACCGAGTTACTAAACACTTCCGCTTTCGGTCTATGAGGGTACATGGACATTGTCGGGGATATACCCCGCGGTATGACCCAGCCGGAATTGGCGACTCACTGGTGACCCGCCCGGAGCTTGGCGATTCACAGATAACCTGCCTGATCTTGGCGACTCATTAGTAACCCGGCGGGCGGATCAGATGGACAACAAGGCCCAAAGCCCAGAAGGCCGACTCACGTTATGATGGGCCGGATTAAGAGGAAAGGGATGACAAATATTTCCTTTACGAGGAAGCAAGACCCAGATTTGTAATTAACTTGTAAGACAAGATAGACTAGTCCTAGTCCTACTAGGACTCCACATGTAACCCGCCCCTCTAACTTATATAAGGAGGGGCAGGGCTCCCCCAGACGGGACAGAAAAGAAGAAACAATCTCTAGGGCTAGACACAAAGAGCTGGCTTACGGCGACTTTCTCATGAGCATAATGAGATCTAGCCACAAACAACATGTAGGGCTATTACCGGATGATGTTTCCCGGGGCCCAAAGCTGTCTAAATCTTTGCCTTGTGTGTTGCGTCTCTCGTCCCGGTCAACCCCTCTCAAGCTACCGCATAGATGCGTTGGCCTCGCGACTAAGTCCTGACACTAAGGACATCTGTCGTGACAAATCCACAACAGTTGGCGCCCACCGTGGGGCCTGGGCACGGTGGTGTTGAGTTCTTGGAGGGTTCTTTCCAGGGTTTTGAGAAGTTCATGATTTTCAGATGAAGCAGAGCCGGATTGCGTCTGTGTGCACCGTGACATGCAACCAGGCGATCCGTCTTGGCCGAATCACTTTCCGCTGCGTCGCCACGAGAAGCTAAGGCAGAGGAGGTTCCATCAGTATGAATCAAAATCATCAAATTACGGTTGTTTTGGTTTGATTTGGCAAGTCACCGCCGCCCTGTACAGGGGTCGTCGAGACCGAGGCGCTGCCAGATTCGGACGCACAATCGCGTTTTTTTCCGTTTCACAAGTAATTTCATGTCGTGAGGGGCTGATCTGGCTGGCTATTCGCTTCCCTAGCATATGACCGCCGTGTCACGCGGATGCCTGACCGCTGGCTGGCTGTTGTTGCTTCTCCACCCGTGATGCACTTCCATCTGACGATCTGCTAGTCGGTCCCAGCCTAACATCCTGTATGTGTTTCTGCTGTTACTACACCTCCGTGGCTGAATCATGCTAGTCCATGAGAAGATCGAAGCCAACATCTATTACTATGTTGTTTACACCTCAAGTCAAGAGAAAGAAAACAAAGCCAAGAGGAGACGTATTCATCTACTCCCGTGTGAAAAAAAATAGTTGAATTAGTCAAAACGACTACAACCCGGAGAAAGACAGGGATGTGGAGGTTTCGGCCCTGGCCTGCGATGCTCCAGCTTCTGCCTGTGAGACGACCGAGCAGACATCTGAGTCGCCTGACCCGACGTCGCTACCGCCTTCGCCGGCCCTGCCTTCGCGGTCCTCTGCCCACGCCTCGGTGGAGTCGCCGAGCCGCTGCTCCTGTCGCTGCATGTTGCACCAGGGCCGCCGGTGAGGTCAACGGCCAGACCCCGCGCCCGCCTCTGCCGCAAGGCCGCCTGTATGAGCCGCCGGTTTCAATATTGTCGCCTTGTCGCGTTCTCTGCTCCTCTACCAGGACCTCGACTGCCTCCGAGCGGGCGCTGCTGTGTCCTCGCCTCTGTACGAGCCGCTGCGCTGGGCCGCCCCTACCGCAAGTCGGCCCTACCTCGCCGACCTACGCCGCCGACGAGTCACCTTAAGCCGCCACTACGGCCAGGGACCCGCCTCAAGTCGCCACTGCTCACCTTGAGCAGACATCATCGTTGTGTTTTCTTGGCCGGCCTCCGCTGTCGTTTCCTGCACCGCGAGTCGCTGTTCGGTTTCCGACCCACCGCCTCCTGCGGCCGTCCTTGACCCGGCCTGACTGCCATGCCGTGGGCCGCCTTCACCGCCGTTTCCTTTGCAGCATAGCATACAGCCAACGCTGGACCTAATGGCTCAAAACCACAGCCTCGATGGTACTTCAATCAAGACGTTCTGTGAACGTGCAAGTTCACCCCATGTGAAACAGGAAAAAGACAAAGAAGGAAAGGACGGGCAGGATGTTGTTATCATTTTGCCACTTAAAGGAATGAGGAGATAAAATCTGCCCAGAGTCACGTCAAAGATGCCAGGCAACATTTGACCTAGCACTGGGTTGCTGGATGTTGTCCATAATTTCAACTGTGGATTTATCAGCGTGTTGAAACTTGGTCTGCTCCGTCTTTGTCTGTCTGATCAAAAAAAATGCCAGGTGATATCAATCCAAGTTTATTTCATTAAACATATTGTTTTCATCAAAGAACAATTACTTTGGTCTGTATATTTTTATGTGCAGCAAAGGTGGTGCCATGTTGTGCCTATGAAGTGTACGTCAGCACCATCACGCACTGGCGTCTGCGCCTGCTTACTGATGGAATAGGTGTGCGCAAGTCGCCGCCCGTGCAGCTTAATCTACATCAACCCGCCGGAGCCGCGCTGAGCCGCCCTTGCCGCTTTAAGCCGCCGGGGTTATATTAAGTCGCTGGTCTGCCTGAGCCACCTCTGTCGCGATAAACAGATTATCCAACGTCCAAACAAATCAGGTGATATCCATCCAAGTTTGATTTATTAGCACATGTTGTTTTTGTCAAAGAATAAGTTTATATTTGCCTTGGTCTGCAATATTGTTTATGCAGGGCAATTATTTATGACAAAAAGTGATATTATACCGCGGAGATGGAGGCACGCCAACATCTTTTGGCACAGGTGGTCGTCGTTACTCAACGAACTCCCGCGCTGGTTTACAACACCGTGGCCGTCTCTCACGACCACACCAGCTTACAACGTCGTGGCCGTCTCTCATGACCGCACCGGCTTACAATGTTGTGGCCGTCTCTCGTGACCGCACCGGCTTACAACGCCGTGGCCGTCTCTCGCAACCGCACCGGCTTACAACGTCGTGGCCGTCTCTTGCAACCGCATCGGTTTACAACGCTGCGGCCGACTCTCCCGTCCACACCGGTTTAGAACGCCGCGGCCGAAAAATCTGTCAGCACCCGCGGCCGACTCGGCCGTAATTGATTTCAATTTCACCATGGTGATCATCAACTCCGCGGTGATAATTGTTGACCTGACGCATCAGGTGAAACCCATCCAGCATATTTTTATATATATTATATATATTTCTTTCTTTAAAAAAGCAATTACTCCGGTTTGCAAGTTGTCCCATGCAGGATTCAAACCGGTCTATATCATGGTTAATTATGAAGAATGTCAAGCCAACTCCTAAAGTCGCCTTGAGACTCGGGGGCTACGATGACATGACTTAGCCAATATCGTAAGATTTAAGACCCTGGGTCATTGGAGGGAAGATAACCCGGTGCCGGAGGCTACCGCCATATTGGTGAAAATTTAAAGGTCGTCAGAAAATTTCCAGCTCACAGTGATGCTTCGGTTTATAATCCGGCTCAAGGTAAGCCTGTCTCCCACAAAGCTTTCAAGCACTCAAATCCGGTTTGAAATTCCGGTTTAAAAAGAATTCATCTCTCGCAAGTTTGAGTTTTCAGAAAAATTACAGGGACCAAAGAGAATTTGTTGCACAACACAACTCAAACATAGGCACCCGGCGAGCACAGCTCAGAAATATATCATTTGAGGGCTTCCGGCTTATTGAGCTAAGCTATGATTACCCTTTGATCCAGCTCATAGCCACATTTACAAGTCATTTGGGGGCTTCCTGTTCAAACATAGGTTGTATTCGAACCAAAGAGAACATAGCTGTCGATACCCTTTTGATTGGCAAACTGCCGAACCTACTTGGGGGCTTCTTGATCGTATCCGAATCATAGCTCAACCCCTTTGGGAATCGACGTGGATCATATTCGAATCAGCGTCGCTAAACAACTCTTAAGGTCATTTGGGGGCTTCCTATTCAAACATAGGTCGTATTCGAACCAAAGAGAACATAGCTGTCGATACCCTCTTGATCGGCAACGCCAACGCCACTGGGGGCTACATGATCGTATTCGAATCTTAGCTTAACCCCTTTTGGGACGGTTTACTGATCGTATTCGAATCAGAAGCCTCAAAAATTTTATCTGTTTCTTATACAGTTCTTGTAATCACAAGTATTTGAGTTGTCACAAATATCATATGTGCCGGCTTTTACAGAGTTGAGTTATCAACTTCACCCTCCGGATTACATAAACCGGCGGTATCATTTATTTATAACCTGGCTTGACTTTTGACTATAAGTCGCCAACTTATAACAATCATCATCGATGTGGAAGCATTAGCTTCTAAGGATTGGGTTATCACCCTTACTGCACAGGTCATGTAAACCAGCAGTACAAATTCAATATCACAGTGGTTATATGTGAGGTATTATGACCCGCCCTGCGGCAAACCGCCAAGAGTTCTTGTGATCTACTTGTGTGCAGGGTAAGACTACATTTGGGTGGTTACCCGCCCTGGCTCTTGACGTTAAGTCGCCAGGGCATATGTTGTTTAAACTCTGTGCAGGGTTTGTAGAATTATGACTTATATAAATGCTTCAGTCCAAGCTCATCATTGAAATTGGTGTCTCAAAAGGGTTATCAATTATTGATTTTCTCAAGGGCTATAGGCCACCGGGTTACAAAAATTTCGGCTTACAATGAATGCGGATTAAGTCGTCATCGGCCAAGAGCCGCCAGGTATTTAAACTCCGGATTTACTTGTCAACCGATGAGGTATTCAAATCTTTAATAGCCAAAACTGGTTGGATTTTCATGATGATATTGAATGATTGAGGTTTTCATATCGGATTTATTATTCAAATCTTGAATAGACAACATGGCTGGATTTCTATTATGATTATCAATAACCCGTGTTATGATTGAGGTTTTCAAAGTCGCTTTAGCGCAGCGGCTATTGTTTTTATCAATGGATATGATTTATTCTACAATGGAAGGAATAGTCCCGAGTCGCTGCAGGCTTACGACCCGGCACATGGGGGCTACATTATTCAGATTGAGATTATATTAAATATGCAAGTCCCATGTCACTGCCAGCATGCACCATGGCACTTGGGGGCTAATGCAAAGTCATTTTTTGCTCAACTTATTGAAGACCCGACTCATCACATTTTAAATGAGTTGGCCCTTGGGGGCTACCAATTGCTCCTGTCAAAAATTCAAGGTACACAAGTATTAATCCATTATATTGAACGGTCCACTATTCAGTTGGTGGAGTACAAAGCTCTTAACCTTGTGGACGTGGGTTCAAGCCCCATGGTGGAGACTATATTATATGATGTTATTATCAAAGTCCCAGCTCAGTATTATCTTACTAAGCCGGCCCTTGGGGGCTACACATTGCTGTTCAAATTTACATGGTTATATCTACAAAGTCCCTGTTCATTATTGTATAATGACCCGACCCTTGGGGGCTACACTGGTTGAAGTTTTCATGAGCATAAAGCAATTACAAGTCCCAGGTTGCTGCAAGCATGACAACCCGGCACTTGGGGGCTACATGTGTGGAATATTTAGTTTATATGATTGAGATGACTAAACCGGATTTCTTCAAAGTTGCAACATTTATTGGAGCAAGTCTTAAACCTTCACTTTGTTCTGCTCAAGACTTGGGGGCTACAGGTAATGTGGATATAAGGGAGAAAAATCTTCAAATTATCAGTTTTGAGCAAATTAGGAGGATCGATTACATAACCCGGCGTCGGCAACAGTTATGACCCGGTGCTATCAATATTTACAAGCCGGTAATTTTGGTTATGATAAACCGGCAAATTTTACCTCTTCAAACCGGCTGAAAGTCAGATGAGTATTTCAAGACCAATATGTTTTAAGCCGGCGCTTCGGAAGCCGACTCAAGTGGATTATTTCTTACAATATTTCTCTACAAGAGACCAATGTCAGCAAATTGATTCTGAAGCTAGCCTGTTGACCCGGATTTTTCAAAAAGAAGTATCTGGATTTTCTTGCATTGACAAAATTGAAACATATCTGCTAAGGAGATTTGCTATAAGATCTTGAGTATGCATCTAGGAGGAAAACGACAGGGACTTAAAGATGATCAGGTGCCGGCTTGCGAAAATTTAACCCGAAGCACAACCTATCAAGTTTGTTATTGTGTTTATTTTACTGGATCAGTTTAACATGGATAAATACAAACTAAACTGGGGGCTAATGTCGGGGATATACCCCGCGGTATGACCCGACCAGAATTGGCGACTCACTGGTGACCCGCCCGGAGCTTGGCGATTCACATATAACCTGCCTGATCTTGGCGACTCATTAGTAACCCGGCGGGCGGATCAGATGGACAACAAGGCCCAAAGCCCAGAAGGCAGGCTCACGTTATGATGGGCCGGAATAAGAGGAAAGTGTAGGATCGAAAGTATGTCTAGAGGGGGGGTGATTAGACTACTTGACCAAATAAAAACTTAACCTTTTCCCAATTTTAGTTCTTGGCAGATTTTAGCTATCTTAGAACAAGTCAAGCAATTATCACACAATTCAAGCAAGCATGCAAAGAGTATATTGGCAGCGGAAAGTAAAGCATGCAACTTGCAAGAATGTAAAGGGAAGGGTTTGGAGAATTCAAACGCAATTGGAGACACGGATGTTTTTCCCGTGGTTCGGATATGTGGTGCTATCCTACATCCACGTTGGTGGAGACTTCAACCCACGAAGGGTAACGGCTGTGCGAGTCCACGGAGGGCTCCACCCACGAAGGGTAATGGTTGCGCGAGTCCACGGAGGGCTCCACCCACGAAGGGTTCACGAAGAAGCAACCACCCACGAAGGGTACACGAAGAAGCGACCTTGTCTATCCCACCATGGCCATCGCCCACGAAGGACTTGCCTCACTAGCGGTAGATCTTCACGAAGTAGGCGATCTCCTTGCCCTTACAAACTCCTTGGTTCAACTCCACAATCTTGTCGGAGGCTCCCACGTGACACCTAGCCAATCTAGGAGACACCACTCTCCAAGAAGTAACAAATGGTGTGTTGATGATGAACTCCTTGCTCTTGTGCTTCAAGTGATAGTCTCCCCAACACTCAACTCTCTCTCATAGGATTTGGATCTGGTGGAAAGAAGATTTGAGTGGAAAGCAACTTGGGGAAGGCTAGAGATCAAGATTCATATGGTAGGAATGGAATATCTTGGTGTCAACACATGAGTAGGTGGTTCTCTCTCAGAACATATGAGTTGGAATTGTGTATGTGTTCTGATTGCTCTCTCTTCGAATGAAGAGTAGGTGGAATGGTATATATAGCCTCCACACAAAATCCAACTGTTACACACAATTTACCAATCTCGGTGGGACCGAATCAACAAACTCGGTCAGACCAAAATAGGAAACCTAGTGACCGTTAGAGATTTTCGGTGGGACTAACATGAAACTCGGTAGGACCGATTCTGTTAGGGTTTGGGCATAATGTAATCTCGGTGAGACCGATTACACAAACTCGGTGAGACCGAGTTTGGTAATAAGCTAACCAGAGAGTTGGTCAGGTAAACTCGGTGGGACCGATTTGCTCCTTCGGTGAGACCGAAAAGTTACAAAAAGGAAATAGAGAGTTCACATTGCAATCTCGGTGGGACCGATTCGCTCTTTCGGTGAGACCGAAAAGTTACGAAAGGGAAACAGAGAGTTTGCAATCCCATCTCGGTGAGACCGAGATCCCTATCGGTAGGACCGAATTGCTAGGGTTTGGCAGTGGCTTATGACATATGAAACTCGGTGGCGCCGGATAGAAAGAATCGGTATGACCGAGTTTGGCTTGGGGTTTAGATCATTTGTGGATATGGGAAAGTAGTTGAGGATTTTGGAGCATATCACTAAGCACATGAAGCAAGAGGCTCATTAAGCAACACCTCATCCCTCCTTGATAGTATTTGCTTTTCCTAAAGACTCAATGTGATCTTGGATCACTAAAATATAAAATGAAGAGTCTTGAACTTTTGAGCTTGAGCCAATCCTTAGTCCTTAGCATTTTGAGGGTTCCACTTTCACATCCATGCCATGCCAATCATTGAGCTTTCCTGAAATAATCACCTTGGAATAGCATTAGCTCAATGAGCTATATGTTGTTATGAATTACCAAAACCACCTAGGGATAGTTGCACTTTCAATCTCCCCCTTTTTGGTAATTGATGACAACATATAGATCAAAGCTTCGACAAATGATAATAAGCATGAAATATATTGTCGCTTTGAGAAGTATGTGACAAGTAAGAACTCCCCCTAAATTTGTGCATATTTAAAATTTGCTTTGGACTGCAAATGCACAAGGAGTTAGAGTCATGGGTTACTCTTCCATGTCACATACATCTTGGTGGAGCGCTTAAAATGGTAAGAATGAAATACATGCACTCATCATCAAGAATAGTGAATGATCACATAAGATAGATAAGATAGGATAATAATATTAAGCAAACATTAAGTGTAGCTTATGATCAAACACATGACCATCAATGTCTCACAAGCAATGACGTAGTATCTCAAGCACTCAAACGCAAACAAAGTTCGAAAAACCACCAAATAAAACAAGAGAGAATAAAAGCAACACTCTCTCTCGAAGCCTATGATCTATACATTTTCTCCCCCTTTGGCAACAAGTTACCAAAAAGTTCCTAGAAAATGCATAGTGCTAAGTCGACACTCAGGCTTGATCTTCACGTGGTGGTGGAGTCCGGAGCACTCCAAGGACGAAGCCTTCTGTAGACGTGGTCGGAGTCGAGGCTGAAGTGGACGCTGGAGCTGGTGGAATTGAGGCTGTAGCTGGTGCAGACGTGGTGGCTTTGGTGTCAGCAACTGGCACTGCAGACGACCTCAGACCTCGTGGCACCCTGGCAAAGGCATCCATGGTAGTCTTGCCTCTCCTCTCCTGCATGTCATCTTGGAGCTGTTCCACCGCAGTCTGAATTTCTGTCACTTTAACATCCAAGTCATAGAACTTTTGTTCCATGATCCTCTCTAAGCTTGCCTGGTTCTGAGTTAGGGTGGTGAGTCCTTGCTCAATCCGCAGGGTGGATGCAATCAAGTAACCAAGATGCTCTTGTTTGGTTTTCAGGAAATATTCAGATGCCTCCTCTTGAGTAGGCATCTTGGCAGCTTTCTCCTTCCTCGCCTTCTCCTTCTTGGCTTGTGCTTGGGCAGATGATGGCTCATTCTCAGTCATGACCACTTGATTATGTTCAAAGTCTGGACGGATGGGCAGGTGTTTCTTGTCCAATAAGTATATGCCCGTGCCCATCTTTGAGTTGATGAGCTCCTGAATCTGTGGGGCATATCCACAGCTCCTCTTCTGGTCTGCTGTTGTCCTCTTGATTGTTTCAATCATAAGGCTCATGACTTTGAATTTCTGTGGCACGTCAAAGATATGTAGCAAGTTGATCGCGTGGCCTCTGATCATCTTGTGATCTCCAGACTTGGGCAATAAGGTGTGCCTCAGAATCCAGTTGATGGTGGGCAGCCCTGACAGAAGATAGTGTACTGAGCCAAACTTGAAAGTGTCAAGTGCTTCATTTGGAATCTCCTTGTACATGTTTGACATTGAGTTGTGGTCCATCTTCTTCTTGGCATAAATGTACAAGTCATCCTCATGCTCTTCTGGGGCATTGATCAGCTGAGCCCATTCAGCAACTATGGACTGGTACCTTGTACCCTCTAACATCCAAATTATCCTACCATCTGGATAAAAGTGGGCTGTGGAGTAGAACCACATGATGAGTTCCTCGTTCCACTTTGTGAGCTTCTGCCCAACAAAGTCCTCTACTCCACATGCCTTGAAGCTATCCTGCACTCCAGGGTAGTATTCTTCGTTGTCCTTGATGTATTGCCAATCGACCCATCTCATATCACAGACAATGGGCTTCTTATCTAGCAGCACTGTCTCATAAAAGTCTTGCTGCTCCTTGGTGTGAAACCTGTAGTCAACTGCAGTCCTTCTCCTAGAAGCATACGGGTCTGCTTCTCTCCACTTCCTCAGCCCTGAATCTCTCCTGAGCTTCATATCCTCAGCCACAGGATGAGCATCGTTGTGGTCTGGGATCTTGGGCTTGAGCTTTCTAAGAACATTCTCTTCCTCTTCTTCTGCAGCTTCAGGCACTGGGGCCTTGTTCTTCTCAGTAGCTAGGATGCTTCTTGTATTTCTCTTTGGCTTTGGCTTTGGAGCTGGCTTGGCCTTGGAAGCAGCTGTCCCTAATCTTATGGCATCACCCATCAGCTTGGGTGCCTTAGGTGCTGGTGCAGCTACCTCTTCTGCTTCATCCTCATCTTCCATGATGGAAGCCTTGCCAAGCACTCTGGCTACAGTTTTCTTCACCCTTTCTTTCCTCTTCTTGCCCTCAGCATCAACTGGCTCAATGGGAGTGGGCTTCTCAGTTGAAGCTCTGGCCTTTGACATAGGCTGCCTGCCTGCTGGCCTTTTGATCTTCATCCCTGGTTTTATGCCCTATGCTGGCTCAACTCTCTTGGAAGTTACTTCCTCTTCTGCCACATAATCCTCATCTTCTGAGTCTGAGGTTCTCTTCTTTCTTTGTCTTGTGGCAGCTTTAGGCATATTGCTAGGAGTACTTCTGCTGCCATCATCTGAGGAACTTGAGGGACTAGTGCCCTCACTCATCTGCACTTGCTGCTCTGACAAGTTCTGGCTGTCACTTTGGTCTGACATGATGCAAACTCTGACTGCTGACCCTGTGAATAGGTTATAGATGAGATAGAGTGGATGAGAATCACAAAATGCAGGGATTTTTGCAAAAGAATAATTCAAAAACTTAGTTTTAGTTTCCCACTGAAAGCATCTCGGATCTACCGATTTTCAAACTCGGTGATACCGAAGCAGTTTTGGAACCTAAACTAGTGAACTCGGTCAGACCGAGTCACAGTTCGGTGGCACCGAGACTACTAGGGTTTCACAGAGTTCCAAAATCGGTCACACCGATAAGTAATTCTCGGTCAGACCGAGTCTCACTTGTGCAATGGCATAAGCCAAATCGGTGGGACCGAGTTTTTCAACTCGGTGGGTCCGAGATGGTTTCAGCGGAAACCTAACCCTAAAATTTTCGAATTAAACCTAATCTACGAGTTCATTGATTGGATAGGAGTTTATCAAACGTGGCAAGAATCATGATGATCACAATGTGCTAGGAATCGGATTGGAGATTAGCACAAAGATCGAGTCCATACTCTAGTTCGGCGGAGACTCGCTACGGCGGCAACGGCGGGGTAGAATTCCCGTTGACGGTGACAGAGACCAGCGACTGGAGGCGGTTGGCGGCGAGGAGACGATCCGGAGACCAAGTTGGCAGAGCAGGCTATCGCGCGGGCGAAGGGGTTCGGAGAAATTTCCAAATTTTTGCCCGTGACTATATATAGCCCGACCCTGTCGGTGTGACCGAGTGGAACAACTCGATGGCACCGAGATGCAAAACTGTATACAGTTTCTGCAACTCGGTGTGACCGAATGGTTCAAATCGGTTGCACCAAGATCAAAAACCTAGATCAACTTAATGATCTCGGTAGGACCGAAAGTAGGGTATCGGTCAGACCGAGAATCACAAAGAGGTTTTGGAACTTTAAGTCTATGATGAATCGGGGACTCCGAGCTCTCCTCACACAGAGTGGTTCGAATCTGACTTGATCAAATTTTGTGATGTAGCATGAATAGAGTTTGAGACGAGAAAAGCATAGATAGCTAGAGGAGGTTCTAAGGCGTTCTTGTCCATCCACTTGGCAAAGGAAATAAAACCAAACAACCAAAACAACAAGTGGATGTCCTCGAATGAGTAAAATATGCAACCAACATGCTCACACAATAAGATGGCAAATGAAATATGTGACAAAGCATGCACAATCAATTTCTAGCATCTATCAAGCAATTTGCGATGACTAGGTCATCTATATATGAGTATATTGACTTAGGAGTCAAGTGAGAACACTTGATCATAGGTCATACTCATCGTTTAAGCTCAAGTGGGGTTACCACTTTTACATGAAGCATTGTTGTGTTCACATCTTTAGAGTTGCTTTAGCTCAAGTCTTAGAGTAAAACTCCCCCTAGATGTGATATCCCCCCTAAGAGGGATGAACTAACCTTGGGTTTTGTCGATGATGACTTCATGTAGATGTTGAAGATGTGGATGCTCAATGTTGATGTAGATCACTTGGAGCTATCCATTTGAGTGAATTGCACTTTCAATACCTACATGGGTTAGTCCCACAAGGAACAAACAAGGATATCCATAGACATAGAGTGATGCACACACACGATGATGTCCATGAAAACTTTTAGTTTACCTTGTCCCTTGTCTTACCAACAAGAGGGTTTGTGACTCCTTGAACAAGTGCAAGATGTGGAAGTTGATTGCACTTGTTCTTGCCAAAATGATAAGAGTGAAGTACGTTGGCGGAGTCACCCTCAAGAACTCTCTAGTTCTTCTTCTTTTGGATCCACACCATCTTGATGGGAATCCTTGGAGTTGTAGTCGTACTTGATGAAGTGGAACTTGACGTGGTCTTGGGAATCCACTTGACTAAGGTCTTAGGAGCTTCTTTAAATGCATCAATTTCGTCTTGAAGCTTGTCCTTGCCTTTTTGCTTGTAGTCTTGTGGTGGAAGATCATCTTGAGCTTGTGTCCCTTTGAGAGAAGTATCATACTTCTCTTGTTGAGGAACAAACTTTGTCTTGGGGTATTGATCTTCTTCCCACTCAACTCCATTGGCATTGAACTTTCGTTCAAAACCAACACCTTGATTCTTCCGGTGCATTCCTTGCTTGCGCACAATTTCCTCGAATTGCTTACTCCCGGCAAGGCTTTTGTACACTCCTTTCTCTATAATTCCCTTCAATAAGCTATTTTCTTGCTCAAGTGTAACTTGGCTAAGAGAATCATTAGTGGAATCAAGAGAACTACTAGAAGCAACAATATTGGATTTAGCATGATCATTGTTACTACTAGAGGAAGAATCTTTATTGTTCTTGTTACTAGACTTGACTTGAGATATGTAAGTGGATAAGAGTAAACGCTTGGCAATGTAAGAAGAACTTTTCTTGCGGAGATCATCATTGATTGCTTTTAAGAACTCATGCTCTTGCTCAAGATTGAGTTTTTCAAAGCGTAATTTCTCATGAGCTCTTAAAAGTTCTCGATGATCTTCGAAGATAGTTTCATGAGCTAACTTAAGAGTGTTTAGTTCTTTAGTTAGAGCCTCAATCTTCTCCTTATCATTGTCATTTGTTTTATCTTGATTAGCATGATTAATTGGCGTTTCATCATAGTATTCATCACTAGAGTTGTCAACAAACAAATCATCATCACCTAACAAGTCATCTTCATCACTATTAAAATCAACATACTCGGGGTGTGTTACCTTAGGACCTTTGGCCATGAAGCATCTTCCAACTCCTTCATTTGGTGAGTCAAATATGTCATAGGAGTTGGATGACACAAGTGCTAGACCGGCAACACCTTCATCTTGAGTATCTTCGGAGTCGGAGTGATAACTTCTCTCGGAGTGGCTGTCGGAGTCGGAGCCGGATACCCATTCACCAACATGAGCTTGATGTCCTCGTTTTGTGTAGCTCCTTGATGATTTTTCCTTCCTATCCGAATCATTGCTTCTCTGTGAGTATCTTCGTTCATAACGATCATCTCTACTCCTTCTCTCTCTTGGTGGTGATTCTTTGCTTCTTCTTTTTGCAGAATCTTCTCTTCTCTTGTAGGGAGCCGTACACTCATTGAAATAGTGTCCGGGTCTTCCACAATTGTAGCAGTTTCGCTCTCGACTAGAAGATCTTTTGTCATTGTAGGACCTTGACTTGAAGCTTCTATCTTTGGTTCTACTCTTGTAGAACTTGTTGAAGTTCTTCACCATTAAGCTCAATTCTTCATTGAAGTTTTGTTTCTCACTTGATGATGTAGGGGCTTCACATGAGGCTTTGTAGGCACCACTTGATTTGTTGTGAAGTTCCTCTTTATCCTCAAGTGACATCTCATGAGCAACAATTCTTCAAATCACCTCCGTTGTCTTGAGATCTTTGTAATTGGGCATCATTTGGATCAATGTGCACACGGTATCATATTTTCCATCCAAGGCTCTTAGAATCTTCTTGATGATGAATCTATCGGTCATCTCTTCACTTCCTAGGCCGGCAATCTCATTTGTGATGAGAGCAAGCCTAGAGTAGATTTCAGCGACACATTCACCATCCTTCATTTTGAACTTGTCAAGTTGACTTTGAAGCACATCCAACTTAGATTCCTTGACGGAGTCGGTACCTTCATGCATATCAATCAAAGTGTCCCAAATTTCCTTTGCATTCTCAAGACGGCTGATTTTGTTGAATTCTTCGGGGCACAATCCGTTGAAGAGAATATCACAAGCTTGAGCATTGTATTGCAACATCTTCAACTCATCCGCGGTAGCTTCACGATTTGGTTCTCTCCCATCAAAGAAGTCACCCTGCAAACCAACACACACAATAGCCCAAACGGCAGGGTTATGTCCAATAATACGCATTTTCATTTTATGCTTCCAACTAGCAAAATTAATACCATCAAAGTAAGGACCTCTACGGTGATAATTTCCCTCGCTAGATGCCATACTCTCCTAGGTTGTGAAACCAAGGCTATGACCACCAAAAGCTATGGAGATCAAAACAAATGGAGACCAAAGCTCTGATACCACTTGCAGGATCAAAAGTATGTCTAGAGGGGGGTGATTAGACTACTTGACCAAATAAAAAATTAACCTTTTCCCAATTTTAGTTCTTGGCAGATTTTAGCTATCTTAGAACAAGTCAAGAAATTATCACACAATTCAAGCAAGCATGCAAAGAGTATATTGGCAGCAGAAAGTAAAGCATGCAACTTGCAAGAATGTAAAGGGAAGGGTTTCGAGAATTCAAACGCAATTGGAGACACGGATGTTTTTCCCGTGGTTCGGATAGGTGGTGCTATCCTACATCCACGTTGATGGAGACTTCAACCCACGAAGGGTAACGGTTGCGCGAGTCCATGGAGGGCTCCACCCACGAAGGGTAGTGGTTGCGCGAGTCCACGGAGGGCTCCACCCACGAAGGGTCCACAAATAAGCAACCACCCACAAAGGGTCCACGAAGAAGCAACCTTGTCTATCCCACCATGGCCATCGCCCACGAAGGACTTGCCTCACTAGCGGTAGATCTTCATGAAGTAGGCGATCTCCTTGCCCTTACAAACTCCTTGGTTCAACTCCACAATCTTGTCGGAGGCTCCCAAGTGACACCTAGCCAATCTAGGAGACACCACTCTCCAAGAAGTAACAAATGGTGTGTTGATGATGAACTCCTTGCTCTTGTGCTTCAAGTGATAGTCTCCCCAACACTCAACTCTCTCTCATAGGATTTGGATCTGGTGGAAAGAAGATTTGAGTGGAAAGCAACTTGGGGAAGGCTAGAGATCAAGATTCATATGGTAGGAATGGAATATCTTGGTCTCAACACATGAGTAGGTGGTTCTCTCTTAGAACATATGAGTTGGAATTGTGTATGTGTTCTGATTGCTCTCTCTTCGAATGAAGAGTAGGTGGAGGGGTATATATAGCCTCCACACAAAATCCAACCGTTACACACAATTTACCAATCTCGGTGGGACCAAATCAACAAACTCGGTCAGACCGAAATAGGAAACCTAGTGACCGTTAGAGATTTTCGGTGGGACTAACATGCAACTCGGTAGGACCGATTCTGTTAGGGTTTGGGCATAATGTAATCTCGGTGAGACCGATTACACAAACTTGGTGAGACCGAGTTTGGTAATAAGCTAACCAGAGAGTTGGTCAGGTAAACTCGGTGGGACCGATTTGCTATTCCAGTGAGACCTAAAAGTTACAAAAAGGAAACAGAGAGTTCACATTGCAATCTCGGTGGGACCGATTCGCTCTTTCGATGGGACCGAAAAGTTACGAAAGGGAAACAGAGAGTTTGCAATCCCATCTCGGTGAGACCGAGATCCCTATCGGTAGGACCGAATTGCTAGGGTTTGGCAGTGGCTTATGACATATGAAACTCGGTGGCGCCGGATAGAAAGAATCGGTATGACCGAGTTTGGCTTGGGGTTTAGGTCATTTGTGGATATGGGAAAGTAGTTGAGGATTTTGGAGCATATCACTAAGCACATGAAGCAAGAGGCTCATTAAGCAACACCTCATCCCTCCTTGATAGTATTTGCTTTTCCTAAAGACTCAATGTGATCTTGGATCACTAAAATATAAAATGAAGAGTCTTGAACTTTTGAGCTTGAGCCAATCCTTAGTCCTTAGCATTTTGAGGGTTCCACTTTCACATCCATGCCATGCCAATCATTGAGCTTTCCTGAAATAATCACCTTGGAATAGCATTAGCTCAATGAGCTATATGTTGTTATGAATTACCAAAACCACCTAGGGATAGTTGCACTTTCAGAAAGGGATGACATATATTTCCTTTACGAGGAAGCAAGACCCAAATTTGTAATTAACTTGTAAGAGAAGATAGACTAGTCCTAGTCCTACTAGGACTCCACATGTAACCCGCCCCTCTAACTTATATAAGGAGGGGCAGGGCTCCCCCAGACGGGACAGAAAAGAAGAAACAATCTCTAGGGCTAGACACAAAGAGCCGGCTTACGACGACTTTCTCATGAGCATAATGAGATATAGCCACAAACAGCATGTAGGGCTATTACCGGATTATCTTTCCCGGGGCCCAAAGCTGTCTAAATCTTTGTCTTGTGTGTTGCGTCTCTCGTCCCGATCAACCCCTCTCAAGCTACCGCATAGATGCGTTGGCCTCGCGACTAAGTCCTGACACTAAGGACATCTGCCGTGACAAATCCACGACAGACATGATACGTCCATTTTGCATCATGCTTTTATATCGATATTTATTGCATTATGGGCTGTTATTTCACATTATGTCACAATACTTATGGCTATTCTCTCTTATTTTACAAGGTTTACATAAGGAGGGAGAATGCCAGCAGCTGGAATTCTGGGCTGGAAAAGGAGCAAATATTAGAGACCTATTCTGCACAACTCCAAAAGTCATGAAACTCCACAGAATATCTTATAATAACTAATGAAAAATCCCCGCCAAAGATGAAGACCAGGGGGCCCACACCCTGTCCACGAGGGTGCCCCCCTAGGGCGCGCCCCCTACCTCGTGGGCCCCCTGGTGGCTCTCCGATGACCATCTTCTGCTATATGAAGTCTTTCGTCGAGAAAAAACAAGAAGCAACCTTTCGGGATGAAACTCCGCCGCCACGAGGCGGAACCTTGCCGGAACCAATCTAGGGCTCCGACAGAGCTGTTCTGCCGGGGAAACTTCCCTCCCGGAGGGGAAATCATCGCCATCGTCATCACCAACGCTCCTCTCATCGGGAGAGGGCAATCTCCATCAACATCTTCATCAGCACCATCTCATCTCAAAACCCTAGTTCATCTCTTGTATCCAATTCTTGTCTCCATGTCCTGGATTGGTGCTAGTAGGTTGCTAGTAGTGTTAATTACTCCTTGTAGTTGATGCTAGTAGCTTTAATTGGTGGAAGATCATATGTTCAGATCCTTTATGCATATTATTACCCCTCTGATTATGAACATGAATATGCTTTGTGAGTAGTTACGTTTGTTCTTGAGGACAAGGGAGAAGTCTTGCTATTAGTAGTCATGTGAATTTGGTATTCGTTCGATATTTTGATGAGATGTATGTTGTCTAGCCTCTAGTGGTGTTATGTGAACGTCGAATACATAACACTTCACCATTATTTGGGCCTAGAGGAAGGCATTGGGAAGTAATAAGTCGATGATGGGTTACTAGAGTGACAGAAGTTTAAGCCCTAGTTTATGCGTTGCTTCGTAAGGGGCTGATTTGGATCCATATGTTTCATGCTATGGTTAGGTTTACCTTAATACTTTTTTTGTAGTTGCGGATGCTTGCGGTAGAGGTTAATCATAAGTGGGATGCTTGTTCAAGTAAGAATAGCACCCAAGCACCGGTCCACCCACATATCAAATTATCAAAGTACTGAACGCGAATCATATGAACGTGATGAAAAATAGCTCGACGATATTCCCATGTGTCCTCGGGAGCGCTTTTCCTTATATAAGAGTTTGCCCAAGGTTGTCCTTTGCTACAAAAAGGATTGGGACACCTTGCTGCACTTTATTTACTTTTGTTACTTGTTGCTCGTTACAAATTATCTTATCACAAAACTATCTGTTACCACTTGTTTCAGTACTTGCAGAGAATACCTTGCTGAAAACTGCTTATCATTTCCTTCTGCTCCTTGTTGGGTTCGACACTCTTACTTATCGAAAGGACTACGATAGATCCCCTATACTTGTGGGTCATCAAAACTCTTTTCTGGCGCCGTTGCCGGGGAGTGAAGCGCCTTTGGTAGGTGGAATTTGGTAAGGAAAACTTTATATAGTGTGCTGAAATTTACTGTCACTTGTTACTATGGAACGTAATCCTATGAGGGGCTTGTTCGGGGTATCTTCACCCTGACCAATAGAGCAAAGAGTTGCTCGTCAACCTACTGAGCCTATTGAAAATGAAATTCCTTTTGAGTATCCTTCGGGTATGATAGAAAAACTGCTAGCTAATCCTTTTACAGGAGATGGAACAAAGCATCCTGATGAACACCTAATATATGTGGATGAAGTTTGTGGATTATTTAAGCTTGCAGGTATACCCGATGATGTTGCTAAGAAGAAGGTCTTCCCTTTATCTTTGAAGGGAGATGCATTGACATGGTATAGGCTATGTGATGATACAAGATCATGGAACTATAGAAGATTGAAATTGGAATTTCATCAAAAGTATTATCCTATGCATCTTGTTCATCGTGATCGCAATTATATATATAATTTTTGGCCTCGCGAAGGAGAAAGCATCGCTCAAGCTTGGGGAGGCTTAAATCAATGTTATATTCATGCCCCAATCATGAGCTCCCAAGAGAAACAATTCTTCAAAAAAATTAGGCTCGGTTTCTGAAAATAATCGCACCATGCTCGATACTTCTTGTGCTGGCTCTTTTATGATGAAGACTATTGGATTTAGATGGGATTTATTAGATAGAATTAAACACAACTCTGAAGATTGGGATCTCGACAAAGGTAAGGAGTCAGGTATGACACCTAAGTTTGATTGTGTTAAATCTTTTATGGATACCGATATTTTCCGTAAGTTTAGCACTAAATATGGACTTGATTCTAAGATAGTAGCTTCTTTCTATGAATCTTTTGCTACTTATGTTGATCTCCCTAAGGAGAAGTGGTTTAAATAACATCCTCCCATAGAAGTAAAAGTAGCCGCACCTATTAAAGTTGAAGAAAAGACTATCACTTATAATGATTCTATTGTTCCTACTACTTATGTTGAGAAACCACCTTTCCATGTTAGAATAAAGGATCATGCTAAAGCTTCAACTGTGGTTCGTAAAAGCAATATTAAAACATATACACCTCCTAAGCAAGTTAAAGTTGAACCTAATATTGCTATTGTTAAAGATCTCTTGTCTGATAATATAGATGGGCATGTTATTCAGTTCTACGGTGAAACTGCTAGAATTGCTAAACCCCGTTGCCGGGGTGCTGATCCACGGGCACCTATGGGACCGGCGGACCGAGTCCCTTTCGGTTCGGTGGGGGCGGAGATCGTGCAAAGAGCAAATCGAGGCGATGCACGCGAGCGATTTACCCAGGTTCGGGCCGCACGGATGCGTAAAACCCTACTCCTGCTTTGTGGTTTTTATTGATTTCTAGCTCGGGAGCGTGGAGTGCTACAGCACACTTCAGCAGCTAACGAGACCGAGCGTGAGTGTTCGAACCCCCCTCTACGTTGCACATGGGCCTCCTTTTATATGCTCAAGGGGTTACCGACAGGTGGCAACGGAGGTAAAGGGCAAAAATGGAAAGGTGCTGTGGTAGCCACAGCTACCTGCTACAGTGTATCATACCTAACCCTGACGGCAGGGGACAAGGGCCTTAAATGCCCCTCTGTGTCACCTAAACAGTGCGAAAAGGGACCGCCAGGGACGCCACCATTCGCCACGATGGCGATCTTGTCAGCGCCGCTTGCCACCGCACGCCGCTGGCTGCACAGCCTCCCGCCACGTACGCCTGGAAGGGCCCCAGAGCGACACGTTGGTGGATGTGCCGGAGCGCGGGCCCAGAGAGGTGGCTTGCCACGGCAAGCGCCTTGCCGCTGTCGTTGTCTTGTCGCGTCCGGGAGCTTGTCGCTCACCGGGCCTTGCCAGGGCGCGTGGTGCGCCGCGGCAAGTTCCTTGAAATGCCTTGGGTGGCCTTCCCGACAAGCTCCTCTTGCCGGGGTCTTGGGATGCTTTTGTTAGCCTTCCCGGCAAGCTCCTCTTGCCGGGGTCTTGTCTTCTTGGCTTGAACACTTTGTTCTTGAATGGCTCCAAAGGAACCACGGAGGACCTTGGCGGTCACCCGGCAAGCCTTGCCGCAGGACGCTGCGACTGCCCGTGCCCAAGTTCGGGATACTAGGGTACCCCTACTCTAGTACACCGACAGGAGCCCCCGGGCCTGGGCCATACACGGTGCCGAGCGCTATTGGGCCAGGACCAAAATAGGGCACGGGCACGCGCGGCCTAGGTTACGCCGTATCTCACTCCGTATCCACCGCGCCCTCCCCGAACGGCACGCGTCGAATGCGGCGTCGTGGGAGAGATCGTGGGGGTTTCTTTATTCGAAAATGCGGAACGTCCGCCCCCTCCCTCTTTATAAGCAGGGGAAACAGGGGCAGTTCGCCCATTCGCCCGTTGCCGTTTCCAATCTCAGAAACCTCCGCCGCTCCCTCGCCTTCCCAAAGCTGAGAGAGAGAGAGAGCAGCGCTCCGCCCCCCATCGCCACCGGCACCACCAGCGCCGTCAACCTCCTCCACTGCTTCCGCCATGGCTCCAAAAGCTGACTAGGGGAAGGTCGTGAAGTCGACCGAGGCGCAGCGGCTCGCGGCGCTGCGGAAGGAGCGGGCCGTTTTCCCCCCCCAAGCTTGGCGCAAAGGAGCTGAGGGAGAACTACTACCTTTTCTGGTCGGCGGAGACGCGAGCGCATCCGCGCACGAAGGTACTCCCCGCCGCCACTTGGAAGAAGGCTCCAAATGGATACCCCTTTTTTGCTTTGTTCTTCTACTGCGGGCTCTGCCTGCCTTTCTCTGAATTCTTCTGCGACATCATGAATACCTACGGATTCCACCTCCTTGACTTCACCCCCAATGCCGTTCTGACCATGGCAGTTTTCGCACATCTCTGCGAAAACTTTGTCGGAGTCCTTCCCAACGTAGCCCTCTTCCGCCACTTCTTCATCCCCCGAGTAGAGAGAGGAGAGCCTCTATCCGGCGGAATCGCCTGGATCTCAAGGGCCGGCAAGAAGGAAACCTATCTGGAGGGAGAGTTCCGCGGCAAGTGGGAGGAGTGGAGAGCAGATTGGTGCTGGGTTGACGAGGAGAGCCCGCAGCCATTCACCACCCGGCACCGAACCCCAGTAGCACGCGGCAGCGATTGGAGTGACGTGGCCCCGGAGGATGACAGGCTGAAGATTGCCGTCACCAGGATCCTACGCCTCAGGCTTGCCGGGCTTACTGTTGGCGCTGTTGGCACAGACTTCCTTCGCCGCCGCATCGCCCCCCTGCAGGAACGGGGGAGGCCCACTTGGGAGTTCAAGAACGCGGCAGACATTATGAGGCTGCGGCCGGGCCTTAATTATAACTTCACAGTCCTGGAGCTAAATGCGATGCTTCAGGAGCTCTTCAAGTATGACCCCCAACATCCCGAGGTGTTCAGGTTGCCGGGGGGCGTCGTTCCATTGTGCAACAACTCCTCGCTCGACCGCATCCGCGCAATGATGCCGGAGTGCGACTCGCATGGAATTGTGCCAACTTGGCAGGAGCCTGCAGACGACGTCGTGCAGCAGTTCTTCGACGACTTGGTGGAAGTGCCAATCCGCCCCGATGAGAAGGACGGCCTCACCCGCGACACCACGGATGCGGAGATGGTGCTCATCGCCACTAGGCTGGAGGAGGCAGCGGCAGCCGCAGCCGCGGGCGAGTTTGGGTTCACTGTGGAGGAAGCAGATGCAGCGGAGGCGGCAAGCCGTGCCGAGCGAGGGGAGCCTGCCGGCAAGAAGGAGCTTGCCGGGCGTGACGCCGAGCCGAGCGAGCCCGCCAAGGACACAAGCGGCTCGTTGGAAATCAACTCCTCCTCCTCCTCCTCATCTTCAGGTAGCTCGCCGCAAGCAGAGCCTCCATCCCCACCAAGAAGGCGTCTCCGCAAGGCCGGTGATGTGGCGGAGCAGCAAGCGGGTCAACAGTCGCCACGCCGCGTGACACGCTCCACCGCGGCAAACACCATTGCCGCGGGAGCGCCTCATGCTGCGACGGCAACTGGAGCGGAATCTAGCCGGACCACCGCTTCAGTTCCTGCCGCTGCTCACGCCGCGCCGACAGCCGGAGCGGGGTCGTCTCAGACCACCGCCACCGCTCCCGCCAAGCGGCCAAGGGAAGCTACCCCTCCGCCTCCTCGCGCCGGGCGCGCGCCGGACTTCGACTTCTCCGCGTTCAGCTCCGACGAGGAAGAAGAAGAAGAGTAAGCTTCTCTTGCTGTACTTGTAGTTCTTCAATTCTTGCTGTTTGTCTCGTTTCTCACTTGCTTTTCCCTGAACCTGTTCCTCTTCAGGACTCTGGCCCAGAGAGCGGCAAAGAGAGCTAAGGTCCCGGTGATCGTCATCGAGGACGAGCCCACTGCGACAGCAGGTGGCGCGCCCGAGACAACCTTGCCGGACCCGGCGACTTTTCTCCAGGGCAGCCCCCAGCGTAAGTGTATGATTTACTTTCTGCTGCGAGGCGCGCTTGGGTACTTGTCTTTGCTGATATCTGCTTGTTGACTTGTGTAGGAGCCGAGCAGCCCTACCAGGAGCCAAGGGAGAATCCCCCGACAAGGGAGAACTCTCCGGCAAGGGAGGGCTTCCCGGTAAGGGAGAAGTCTCCGGCAAGGGAGGGTTCTCCGGCAAGGGACAGCACCAGCGGCCCCCCAACAGCGGAGACCACGACTGCAGAGCCTGGTGCAGGTACTCCTCTTGCTTCAAAACTTCCCTCGGGTTCTTCTTCTTTTGATCTTCTTTTTGTTGGATTTTTGCTTGACTCTTCCCCCTTTTCCGGCCGTCAGATCCATCCGCTGCGGAGCAGATGGAGATCGAGGTCGCCGCCGACGAAGCAGCTGGTGCTGGAGATGCCGCCGGCGCAGAGGCCGCCAAGGCCGCTGCCGCAGCAACTGGCGAGGGGTCTGGCGATCGTACTGACGGCCTAGAGGCCGCAGGAGCGCCAGGCGCTACGCCGACCGCCGACCCGTCTGCCGAAGCCGCAGCGCCAAGCTCCGAGGAGCCCCAGCCGGACGTCTATTTGAAGGCCGGCGACGACGTCTTCATCAATCTTCCCTGGGCATCAAGCTCCAGAGCGCTGGTCGAGGGGGAGATCTTCGACGGAGAAGTGCTTGCCTCCGCGGGGCTGACGCTGGTCGACGCGGCAAGCAGCAGCAGCAGCAACGAGCCCGAAGAAAAGCGGCTGCTGCGGAAGTTGATGTCGCTCTACCGCGTGCGGCAAGCCAAGCTGGAATCCCACGAGGCACTTGTCGCGAAGGCGGGAGCTGACATCGAAAAGCGCGCAGAAGAGCTCGGGGGTTTCCATCGGGAAGCCCTCCGATCCCTGGCGGAGGAGCGGGAGCAGCTCATTGAAGCGCAGAAGGCCTTTCTCCTCGAGAAGGCCGAAGCCGAAGAGCGGCAGCGACTTGCCGCTGTGAAGCTAGCCGCGGAGGAGGGCGAGTTGGCGCAGCGGAAGGTCAATCTTGACGCCCACGAGGAGGAGCTTGCCTCGCGCGAGGAGAAACTTGGCGGAGCCCTCAAGCAAGCGGAGGACGCCGCCGCCGCCGCCGAGGCCGCCAAGGAGGAGTTGAAGACGAAGGTGGCGCGGCTGGAGGCCGGTCTCTCCGAGAAGGGCAAGGAGCTCAGCGCCGCCTCCAACGTGGATCTTGAGTTGAAGCTAACCACTTTGACCAAGACTCTGGACAGCGCCAAGAAGCGGGAGGCGGCCTTGAAGGAGGAAATCAAGGCCGACAAGGCGCTGCTGGAGAGTGCTGCCGCCGCCCAGAACGCCTTCAGGGAGACCGTGACGCACTGGACGGAGAGTCTTGTGAACGCCGCCACGGACATCGACAAGGAGCTGGCGCAACTGGGGATGGAGGATCTCGGGTATCCCTCTGACGACAACCTCCAACCCAGCGCCAAGCTCGTCCTGTTCTTCAAGGGCGTGGCGACGGCCCTCCAGCGACTCCGGGAGAGGATCCCCAAGCAACTGGCTGACGAGTCGCGCAAGATCTGCGCAGGAGCCCTCCAGAAAGTGTTGATGAAGGTGGCCTTCCGCAATCCGGGCCTCCGCCTCACCAACATCCTCAGGACCTTGCCGCCAGAAGCTGATCTGGAGGAGCTCAAGGCCCTTGTCGCACCCATTGTGGACAAGGTGAGCGGGATCAAGAGGGTTGAAGGCGATCACGTAGATTAGGCCGCCCATTTCTTCTTTCCTTGTCACTGTTTATCATGTCATGAAAACAATCTATTAGAGCCGTGACAAGCTATTTTTGCAATATAACTCTATTCTGGGCAATGATCGCAATGTTATTCCCTTTACTTGATTCCTCCCTTTGTATGTTTTTGCCCTACGCTTTTAGGGAACTTGCCGGTGTAGGCACCTGAGCCACGAGCGCTGAGTGCGGAACGTCAGCAGCCTGCTGGCGGTGCCGATACCGGCAAGAAACCTTGTCGCAACTAGTCGCAGCTCACTTAAGTTGTTGAGCGGACTCGAAACAAAATAAGGGCGCAACTAGCTACGAGTTGGTTCCTCCGCGCACAGGTTTTCCATACAAAGTGCGGTCGTTCAAGGGAGATAACTTAAAATTTAAAAAAATTGATTGCTCAAACTTTGGCAACTTAGCTTTTCTGTTGTTTGCTTCGGCAAGGCGAAACTTTCTTGAACAACGCCTGGTCCATACCATCGTCTTCTCCTTTCCCCCCGGCAAACTTGTGGGCGAGGGGAACCTTCCTTTCAAAAGAAAGAAGAGACAAATACAGATATGGAGCTTTACGGCTCGTTATTGCTTACTGTGGAGTAGGTTCTGCACAAAGTGTCAAATCATATATGCCAAAAAAAAATAGAAAGCATAAAACCGACAAAATGTGCGGAGCACATGAGCTTTATTTACGCACGGGGTCTGCGCCCGGCTTTGTACAAAGGATAACATGCAACGGCGGCAAGACTTGTACAAAAGGTGGTTGCCGGAACAGGTTCCGGCAACCGCGCCTTAAGGGTAAAACTTACGAAGATGCTCAATGTTCCAGGAGTTGCTCACCGGAATTCCATCTTCGGTCTCAAGGCGGACAGCGCCAGGCCTAGTGACTCGTTTCACCCGGTAAGGGCCTTCCCACTTCGGTGTCAACTTGTTGGAATTCTTGGCGGACTGAACACGCCGAAGAACAAGGTCGCCTTCCTCGAGACTTCTGGCATTAACTTTGCGGCTATGGTAGCGGCGCAAAGCTTGCTGGTAGTGAGCAGCTCGCACAGCAGCCTGAAGACGGTCTTCCTCAAGGAGCAGCGCGTCATCTTGTCGCAGCTGCTCTTGCTCAAGCTCATCATAAGCGAGCACTCGAGGTGACCCGTATACGAGTTCCGTGGGGATAACTGCCTCTGCTCCATAGACTAGAGCGAAAGGTGTCTGGCCAGTGGCTCGATTTGGCGTCGTCCTGATCGACCAAAGAACCACCGGCAGCTCCTCAATCCAGTTTCTTCCGCACTTGTGCAGCCTGTCGAAAGTTCTGGTCTTGAGCCCGCGCAGCACTTCAGCATTCGCCCTCTCCGCTTGACCGTTGCTTTTCGGGTGAGCAACAGAAGCGAAGCAGACCTTGGCGCCAAGATCTTGGACGTACTGCATGAAGGTGCGGCTTGTGAATTGTGTGCCATTGTCGGTGATTATCCTGTTAGGGATCCCGAAACGACAAACAATCGACCTGAAGAACTTGACTGCTGACTGTGCTGTCACCTTCCTCACTGGTTCCACTTCCGGCCACTTTGTGAACTTGTCGATAGCAACGTACAAGTACTCAAAGCCCCCGACAGCTCGGGGAAAGGGGCCGAGGATGTCGAGCCCCCAGACCGAAAATGGCCAGGATAAAGGGATCGTCTGGAGAGCTTGAGCTGGTTGGTGTATCTGCTTGGAATGGAACTGGCACGCTTCACACTTGGTTACTTGTGCAGTTGCATCCTGGACGGCTGTCAGCCAAAAGAAACCTTGCCGGAATGCTTTACCGACAAGTGCTCTTGCGCCAATGTGGTGTCCACATATGCCTCCATGTATCTCTGCCAACAGCTTCTGTCCGTCTTCCCGGTGAACACACTTCAATTTCACACCGTTGAGTCTTCTTCTATACAGTGTCTTGTCGACAAACTGGTACATACTTCATTGCTGGGCTACTCTTTCCGCTTCTTCTTGCTCTTCGGGAAGTTCTCCTGTCTGAAGGAAACGGACAATCTGCTGTGCCCATGCTGGAGCTTGTGGCTCGACAACAAGGGCTAAAGGCAAATCTGCTGCTGCGGGAACATCCGCTTCTACGGCGAGAACCTGAGCCTCTGCCGAAGCTTGACGTTCCCTGGCAAGCTTGCCGGAGCAAAACTTGTCGGGAGCTTCTGCTTCAATGGAACAAACCCTAGGGCTTGCCGGAGCAGACTGCTCCTCAGCGCTCTTGGCGTTGATCTTAGGGACTTTCTTGATGGCGGCTTCGAGAAGCTCTGCCGGCGAATAGTCACCAGAAATCAACTTCCTCTTTTTGCTCTGTCCAGTTGATGGCGTAACGGACGGCTGAGTCAGCTTGAGCACAAAGATCCCTGGTTCCATAGGTAACTTAAGTGTGGCGCACTTTGATAGGCCATCGGCAATGGCGTTCTGAGCTCTTGGAACATGTTCCATTTGCAGGCCGTCAAAGTGCTCTTCTAGCTTTCTCACTTCATCAACGTAAGCTTCCATCAACGGACTCTGATACCTCTTGTTTACTTGGCGGACGACAAGCTGTGAGTCACCCCTGACGATGAGCTTCTTGATCCCAAGGTCTGCCGTGATCCTGAGACCGGCAAGCAAGCCTTCATACTCTGCAGTATTGTTTGTTGCTTGCTCCTTGGGAAAGTGCATCTGGACTACGTACTTGAGGTGCTCTCCGGTGGGTGCGACAAGCAGCACACCAGCGCCGGCGCCTTGCAGCGAAAAGGCACCATCAAAGTACATCAGCCACTCTTTGCTTACTTCCTTGTCGGGGATGCTCGTTTCTGGAATTTCTTCATCTGGTGTCGGCGTCCATTCTGCTATAAATTCTGCCAATGCTCTGCTCTGTATAGTTGAAGTACTTTCAAACTTGAGGCCAAAGCTTGACAGTTCCAGTGCCCACTCGACAATCCTACCTGTCGCTTCTGGATTCTGCAGTATCCTCTTCAGCGGAAAGCGAGTGACAACTGTGATCTCATGTGCTTGGAAGTAATGGCGCAGCTTTCTCGAGGCCATGAGGAGGCCGAAAAGCAACTTCTGCACGCCAGAGTACCTTGACCTAGCCCCCTGCAGAAGGGAACTGACAAAGTAAACTGGGCGCTGCACCATTTTCTTCTGTATCTCTTCTCGCATCTGCGCAGATCCATCTTTGTCGGGACCAGAGCTTGCCGGGGAAGCCCCTTGCTTGTCGCTGGATGTGCTTGCCGTGGTTGCAGGCTCGTCATCTGCCTCCCTCTCTGCTACTAACGCAGCACTAACCACTTGATTGGTTGCCGCTATATACAGCAGCAACTTCTCTTGTGGCTTAGGTGCGACAAGTATTGGAGGGGAGGACAGGTATCTCTTCAAGTCTTGCAGCGCAGCCTCCGCTTCCGGAGTCCATTTCATTGGACCTGCCTTTATCAATAATTTGAAAAACGGCAGGGCGCGCTCAGCAGACCTAGAGATAAACCTGCTGAGAGCAGCCACGCAACCGGCAAGTCTTTGTACATCCTTGACGCGCTTCGGTGCTTCAATCTGCTCAATGGCCTTGATCTTGTCGGGATTGGCTTCAATTCCCCGCTGAGACACGAAGAACCCGAGAAGCTTGCCGGAGGGAACTCCAAACACACACTTCTCTGGGTTGAGCTTGAGGCTGATCTTGCGCAGATTTGCAAAGGTCTCGTCTAAATCTTGAATCAAAGTTGCTCTGTCCTTGCTCTTAACCACTATATCATCCATGTATGCTTCCACATTTCTGTGTATTTGTGGCTCAAGAGCGATATGAACTACCCTTGCAAATGTTGAACCAGCATTTTTTAATCCGAAAGGCATCCGTATGAAGCAGTACGTGCCACATGGAGTAATAAATGCGGTCTTCTCCTCATCCTCTTCTGCCATGAAGATCTGATGATATCCTGAGTATGCGTCAAGAAATGAAAGCAAATCACATCCGGCTGTGGAGTCAACAATCTGGTCAATGCGCGGCAAAGGAAATGGGTCTTTGGGACAAGCTTTGTTAACATCGGTAAAATCGATACAAAGTCTCCATTTCCCGTTTTCCTTGCGCATGACTACAGGATTGGCCAGCCACGTAGGATGGAGCACTCCTCTGACAAGGCCTGCTGCTTCCAGCTTCTTGATCTCTTTTGCAATGAACTCTTGGCGCTCCACTGCCTGCTTCCTGACCTTATGCTTGACGGGCCGCGCATGAGGACAAACGTCAAGGTGGTGCTCAATCACTTTCCTGGGAACACCGAGGATGTCGGACGGTTGCCATGCAAACACGTCGACATTCTCCCGCGGGAAAGCAACGAGCGCGCTTTCCTATTTAGGGTCGAGAGTGGCACTGATGGTGAAAGTACCACCAGTGCCGTCCTCCCTGGCGAACACCTTTTTCGTCTCTGGCGGAGCTGCCATCGTCTTCTTACACTTGGCGGTGGAGCTCGATGGTGCGTCCTCGATGGCAGCGCAGCACTCCGAAGAGGTGCGCTTGCCGGAGTGGGCATCAGAACTCTTGCCGGACTTGGTCTTCTTCCCCCCGGGAGCTTCAGCGGCAAGTGGCTTGCGATCTGCTGCGGCTGCCGCTTCCCGGTAGATCTTGTCGGCACAGATAAGAGCATCCTTCTTGTCGCCGGGGACAGAGATGACGCTTATCGGGCCTGGCATCTTTAGCATGTTATATGCGTAATGAGAGGCTGCCATGAACTTGGCGAGTGCTGGACGGCCAAGTATCCCATTGTAAGGCAATGGAATATCGGCGACGTCAAATGTGACCCTCTCAGTCCTGAAGTTCAGCTCGCTGCCAAATGTTACTGGCAGCGTGACCTTCCCCTTCGGCTTGCTCCTTCCCGGATTGATTCCTTGGAATGTGCCGGTCTCTTCGAGCTCGCTGTCAGGGATCTGGAGTTTTTGGAGTACAGCGGAGGAGATCAGGTTCAAGCCGGCCCCGCCGTCAACTAGCATCTTGGTGACCTTGAGGTTGCGGATAGTTGGTGAAACCAACATCGGCAAACACCCGACCGGAGTTGTGCGATCAGGGTGGTCCTCAATGTCAAAGATGATAGGCGTGCTGGACCATTTCAGAAGTTTGCGTGATTCGACAGGTGGTTCCGCTGCATTGACTTCCCGCACCCACTGCTTGAGTTGGCGGTGTGAAGTATGCAGAGAAGCACCGCCGTCAACGCACAAGACCTCTGTGGCTTTCTGAAACTCCTGCCCACTGGTCTCAACATCATCCATGTCTTCGTCGTCGTCGTCGTCTTCATCGTTGTCGCGGCCGCGGGGAGGTCTATCTCCTTGACGCTGCTTGGCCTTGCCGCGGCGTCCTCCCCGGCCGGCGCGCTTCTTGCCGGATTCTCCAGCACCTCCTTGGGCCCTCTCCTTGTCGCGTCGCTCGTACTCAGCCTTTTGCTGCTAGACAAGCTGCTCGACCTTCTTGCAGCTCTGGAGGTCATGGCCCTTGGTGCGGTGAATCTTGCAGTACTGCTTGTCGGTGCCGTCCTGCTTGTCGGCGACTGCCACAGCCTGACAGTTGGTGCACGCAGCAACCTCCTTGCCGGAGCTACCAACTTTAGCCTTCTTGGCGCCACCTTCGTTGCCGGACTGCTCAACGACTAGCACCTCTTTGCCTTTCTTCTTCCTGTTCCGCCGCCGGTTTTTCTTTGCCGGGTCAGCATCCTCACTGTCAGATCCTTCTGCTCCGGTCTTCTCTCCTGGGAGTTTCCTCCCTTCCTCAGCACGTGCACACTTGTCGGCCAGGGCATACAGCTCACTGACGTCTCTGATCCTGCACATCGCCATCTGCTCCCGCATCCTGCGGTTACGCACGTTCTGATGGAACGCGCTGATGACCGCGGCGGGGTGGACGTCTGGGATGTTATACTGTACACGGCTGAACCTCTGAATGTACTTGCGCAGGGGCTCTCCTTCCTTCTGGGCGAGCAGATGAAGGTCACTCTCTTGGCCATGAGGTTTGTGGCCGCCTGTAAAGGCGCCGACAAACTGATGGCATAGGTCTGCCCAGGAGGATATGGAGTTGTCCGGTAAGTGCATGAGCCAGGACCTGACGTTGGGCTTGAGCACCAGCGGGAAGTAGTTGGCAAGGATCTTGTCGTCTCACCCCCCGGCAGCCTGCACCGCGATGCTGTAGATGCTGAGGAACTCCGACAGATGCGTCTTGCCGTCGTACTTCTCTGGTACATCTGGTTTGAAATTCTTCGTGCTGGGCCACTGGACTTGACGCAGCTCACGAGTGAACGCAGGGCAACCTACCGCGTACGGCAAGTCGCCTGGTTCCCCTGGCGCATGCATGTCAACAGAGGGCCCAGCGCGCTGGTCTGATTGACGTCGCGCTTCTCTTCGGCGCTCGATGCGAGTACGAGCGTCTTCTTGTTGTCGTTCTTGAAGAACTTGGCGCTGATCGCGACGAGCTCGCGGATCTGACGACGCGGTGGAGTCGCTGTCGAGGTGGATCCAGCGAGTCGGCAATCTTGGCCTTCGGGGCGGAGAGTGCATAGTAGTTGCACCCCCACCAGTCTTGTCATCTCCGGCTCGTGCCTGGCTGGCTTGCCGCGGCTGCGACGTGCTCGGCTGCCGTGGAGTGTCGCCGTTGGCGAAGCCGATGAGACTCTGGATGGTGGCCCTCCAATCGTCGATCTTGTTCGTCGTTGGAGGGTAGTCTAGGAGCAGCTGAGCTCGCGCCAAAGCTTCTGCTGCAGTGGCGGGTGGTGGTGGCGAACGGTGCGAGGAGCGGGATATGCTCGGACTTCTAACCACGTTAGAAGGAGCAGTATCCCGTCCAGGCAACCGTGTCTCGCTCGCGCCAGCAGGTTGACGTGCATGGTGGTCCTGAGCGCTCCGAGATCCACCAGCTCGATCTTGGTCTAGCGAACGCATGGTACCGTGAGTACCATGACGCTGCCGGTCCCGTGCCTCCTGAGATGGGCGCGGTGCATGTACGGACGCCGAGGTCTTGGAGTGCGCCCGGTCGTTGTGGGAGCCGGCTACGCCGCCGATGGGCAGCGCAACCTTGTCCTTGGACCTGGCAGCACCGCGAGCTCCCTCGTCGACGCCCGTTCTTCCGCCGGTGTCTGCCCCACCAACCGTTTGCTCCAGCGGTGGTTGGCTCGGCGCGGACGGAGCAGCTGCCTCCAAAACCTTCTTCTTCGGCGGCATGTTGATGAAGATGATGAAGATCTAGCTCGCGAGAACGCCAGATCTGGTTCACACAACTTCGACACCCCCTACCTGGCGCGCCAAAGATGCTGGGGTGCTGATCCACGGGCACCTATGGGACCAGCGGACCGAGTCCCTTTCGGTTCGGCGGGGGCGGAGATCGTGCAAAGAGCAAATCGAGGCGATGCACGCGAGCGATTTACCCAGGTTCGGGCCGCACGGATGCGTAAAACCCTACTCCTGCTTTGTGGTTTGTATTGATTTCTAGCTCGGGAGCGCGGAGTGCTACAGTACACTTCAGCAGCTAACGAGACCGAGCGTGAGTGTTCGAACCCCCCACTACGTTGCACACGGGCCTCCTTTTATATGCTCAAGGGGTTACCGACAGGTGGCAACGGAGGTAAAGGGCAAAAATGGAAAGGTGCTGTGGTAGGCACAGCTACCTGCTACAGTGTATCATACCTAACCCTGACGGCAGGGGACAAGGGCCTTAAATGCCCGTCTGTGTCGCCTAAACAGTGCGAAAAGGGACCGCCAGGGACGCCACCGTTCGCCACGATGGCGATCTTGTCAGCGCCGCTTGCCACCGCATGCCGCTGGCTGCACAGCCTCCCGCCACGTACGCCTGGAAGGGCCCCAGAGCGACACGTTGGTGGATGTGCTGGAGCGTGGGCCCAGAGAGGTGGCTTGCCGCGGCAAGCGCCTTGCCGCTGTCGTTGTCTTGTCGCGTCCGGGAGCTTGTCGCTCACCGGGCCTTGCCGGGGCACGTGGTGCACCGCGACAAGTTCCTTGAAATGCCTTGGGTGGCCTTCCCGGCAAGCTCCTCTTGCCGGGGTCTTGTCTTCTTGGCTTGAACACTTTGTTCTTGAATGGCTCCAAAGGAACCACGGAGGACCTTAGCGGTCACCCGGCAAGCCTTGCCACAGGACGCTGTGACTGCCCGTGCACAAGTTCGGGATACTAGGGTACCCCTACTCTAGTACACCGACACCCGTGATACAGATAAACCTAGACCTGTGGTAGGCGTGCCTATTATTTCTGTTAAAATAGGAGAACATTGTTATCATGGCTTATGTGATATGGGTGCTAGTGCTAGTGCAATACCTATTGAGTTATACAAAGAAATTTTGCATGACATTGCACCTGTTGAGTTAGAATAAATTGATGTCACTATTAAACTTGCTAATAGAGATACTATTTCACCAATGGGAATTGTTAGAGATGTTGAAGTCTTGTGTGGAAAAACTAAATATCCTGCTGATTTTCTTGTTCTTGGTTCCCCACAAGATAGCTTTTGTCCCATTATATTTGGTAGACCCTTCTTAAATACTGTTAATGCTACCATAGATTGCACAATGGATGTTGTTACTGTCGGTTTAGATGATATGACTCATGAATTTAATTTCTCTAAATTTAGTAAACAACACCGTGAGGAAGAATTGCCTAGTAAGGATGAAATTATTGGTCCTGCTTCTATTGCCGTACCTCCTAGTGATCCTTTAGAACAATATTTGCTAGACCATGAGAATGATATGTTTATGAATGAAAGAAGGGAAATAGATGAAGTATTCTTTAAACAGGAACCTATTCTGAAACACAATTTGCCTATTGAAATCCTAGGGGATCCCCCTCCACCTAAGGGTGATCCCGTGTTTGAGCTTAAACCGTTGCCTGATAATCTTAAATATGCTTATCTTGATGAAAAGAAGATATATCCTGTTATTATTAGTGCTAAACTTTCAGAGCATGAAGAAGAAAGATTATTGAAAACTCTGAAGAAGCACCATGCTGCTATTGGATATACTCTTGATGATCTTAAGGGCATTAGTCCCACTCTATGTCAACATAAAATAAATTTGGAAGCAGATGCCAAACCAGTCCATGATCCTCAACGACGTATGAATCCTAAAATGAAAGAAGTGGTAAGAAAAGAAATACTAAAGCTTCTGGAGGCAGGTATAATTTATCCCGTTGCTGATAGTCAGTGGGTAAGTCTTGTTCATTGTGTCACTAAGAAGGGAGGTATTACTATTGTTCCTAATGATAAAGATGAATTGATTCCACAAAGAATTATTACAGGTTATAGGATGGTAATTGATTTCTGCAAATTAAATAAGGCTACTAAGAAAGATCATCACCCCTTACCTTTTATCGATCAAATGCTAGAAAGATTATGCAAACATACACATTACTGCTTTCTAGATGGTTATTCTGGTTTCTCTCAAATACCTGTGTCGGCTAAAGATCAATCAAAGACTACTTTTACATGCCCATTTGGTACTTTTGCTTATAGACGTATGCCTTTTGGTTTATGTAACGCACCTGCTACCTTTCAAAGATGCATGATGGCTATATTCTCTGACTTTTGAGAAAAGATTTGTGAGGTTTTCATGGACGGCTTTTCCGTCTATGGATCTTCTTTTGATGATTGCTCGAGCAATCTTGATCGAGTTTTGCAGAGATGTGAAGAAACTAATCTTGTCTTGAATTGGGAAAAGTGCCACTTTATGGTTAATGAAGGTATTGTCTTGGGGCATAAAGTTTCTGAAAGAGGTATTGAAGTTGATAAAGCCAAGGTTGATGCTATTAAAAAGATGTCGTGTCCCAAGGACATCAAAGGTATAAGAAGTTTCCTTGGTCACGCCGTATTTTATAGGAGGTTCATTAAGGACTTCTCAAAAATTTCTCGGCCTCTAACTAATTTATTACAAACAGATATACCATTTGTCTTTGATGATGATTGTGTAGAAGCATTTGAAATACTTAAGAAAGCATTAGTCTCTGCACCTATTGTTCAGCCACCTGATTGGAATTTACCCTTTGAAATTATGTGTGATGCTAGCAATTATGTTGTAGGTGTTTTTTTAGGGCAAAGAGTTGATAAGAAATTAAATGTTATCCATTATGCTAATAAGACTCTAGACAATGCTCAAAGAAATTATGCTACTACTGAAAAAGAACTTTTAGCAGTTGTATTTGCTTGTGATAAGTTCAGACCTTATATTGTTGATTCTAAAGTAACTATCCACACTGATCATGCTGCTATTAAATATCTTATGGATAATAAAGATGCTAAACCTAGACTTATTAGATGGGTTCTCTTGCTACAAGAATTTGATTTACATATTGTTGATAGAAGAGGAGCTGAGAACCCCGTTGTAGACAACTTATCTAGGTTAGAGAATGTTCTTGATGACCCACTACCTACTGATGATAGCTTTCCTGATGAACAATTAAATGTCATAAGTACTTCTCATAGTACTCCTTGGTATGCTGATTATGCTAATTACATTGTTGCTAAATTCATACCACCTAGCTTCACATACCAACAAAATAAAAAGTTCTTCTATGATTTGAGACATTACTTTTGGGATGACCCACATCTTTATAAAGAAGGAGTAGATGGTGTTATTAGACGTTGTGTACCTGAGCATGAACAGGAACAGATCCTACGCAAGTGCCACTCCGAAGCTTATGGAGGACACCACGCGGGAGATAGAACTGCACATAAGGTATTGCAATCCGGTTTTTATTGGCCTACTGTTGGGGATATTACTACTGGATGTAAACCAGCCAGGAGTAGTCGGGTTAACTCCTTGAAGATTAGAAGCCCATGAAGATGCAAGAATGATGGCGCTTTTCAAAGGCCCAAGGCCGAAAGGCAGGTTAAAGCCTGTAGATGTAAACCGACCTGGTAATGTAACTTGTGTTGTAAGATAGGAAGGATAGAGACTGAACCAGACACGTTTATGATCCGGCTTTAGGACTCTGTAACCCGGCGGGCGCCAACCTATGTATATAAAGGGACGACCCGGCAGTGGTTTAGGGACGGACAACAACTCGAGAGCCAGACAAAGCGGATTCGCTCCCTGGCCTTCGAAATCCTAGCAATACCAATCACAAATAGACGTAGGCTTTTACCTTCCTTGAAGGGGCCGAACTAGTATAAAACTCCACGTGTCCCCTTGTCCGGTTTAACCCCTTTAATCTAACCCGTAGCGATGGCTCCACGACTAAGTCCTTTCACAAGGACATCTGCCGTGACAAACCCACGACAGTTGGCGCCCACCGTGGGGCAATCGCACGATGGTTTTGAGTTCTTAAAGGGCAGCTTTGATGGACTTAAGGGGTACGCTATGGGCCGGATGACGAAGATTCGTCGCGGCAAGCTCTACATCGACAATGCAGGATGGGGTCCCAAGGCCGATTCAATTGAGTATGGGTATAGGGTCCCCTTCGATGGGATTCACGTCTTCATCGGCAAGATCGGCGAACCGGCCCCTGAGCCGGACATCTGCACGGACATCATCGAAACGGCTCGGCGTGCAAGTTCTTCGCCGGTTCAGCCCGTGACAAGGCATGTTTTCGTAGGTGTCGTCCATGGGGCGAGATACGAGGACGGGCCAGCGTCCGATGGAGAAACCATGGTCTGTTCTGACAACGAGTCTTCTGGAGAGACCGAATCGCTTTATCAGTTGCAGGACGGCCGGATTGTTGGAGGATCCGAGGGCAACAGTATTCCGGATTCCCCTAATCTTCCAAACCGGGTCGCCATCTTCATGACCGGCACACAATCAGCGCCTCATTCATCAGCCGCCGTAGCAATACTCTCCGGTTCAACAACGGCCACGCCGGCAGGGCAGGAAGCTCTGCGTCGCCTCCAGCCCAAGTCCTGTCTGATGTGTTCGATGCTTTGGCAACGTTGATGGCCGCAGAGGTGGATGCAGCAGCCAGGGATCAGAACAATACGGAGATTGCAAAGGTGAAAGATCAGATAGCTCAGGCTAAAGCGGACCTGGCGACGGAGAACGCCAGGATGGCTACAGAACGGGCTGAATTGGAAGCACAGGCCTACCGGATTAGGCTGGATCAGAATGCTTCCGAGGAAGTCATGAGAAGAAGGTACCGATCGCGTCTCCCGTCGGTTTATGAGCCGCAAAATCTCTTCAACACACCAGGAGCAGGAGCTGGTAACCAACCCATACTAAACTGGGCAGAGGCACCGGGAACAGGAGCGCCGGTTCAGCCGCGCACGATGGACCCGCCTCGCCAGAACAACGTTGTGCCGCAGTATGTGCCAACACCTCCCGGGTATTATTCCAACATGTTGGACAATATTGTGGCCGCCGCTTCAGGCCTGGCAGCCCTCCCAACCGACGGCGAGTCACCAGTTGCGGTTGAAGCACGCCGGGCCAGAGATCTCCTTCAAACAACGCTAAATCAACAGCAGACATATTCACGCAGTCGTGAGAGGATTCATTCCACTCCCCGTCCAAGCCGGAGCTATAGCAGACACATTGAGGATGAACTGGCTGTGTCAAGCAGTGCACGTCGCCGAAATTTGCTGCAAGGAAACAACCCGGCAGGGGGAGGTGCTAATGCGCAGGATGTTGTGGACCATGGCCGCGCACGTCGGGAGGCCGAGTTAGCAGCTAGACACGGAGCACGACAACATACTCCGGTTCACCCTACCGCTTCAGTAGAGCCAGGTGTGGTATTCAGTTCCTTAGGGGTGCCGTGTCTCACCCCCGCTTTGCGTAATGTGAGACTGCCCACGGACTTCAAGGGACCTCGTAAGGTACCAAATTACACCACCGATTTACAACCAGAGGCGTGGGTGGAAAGCTATGAGATGGCAATGGAGATGTTAGATGTGGATGAGGCAGTGTGTGCTAAATATTTCACCATGATGTTGGAACAAACAGCTCGTACTTGGTTGAAGAGCTTACCGACCAACTCTGTCGGATCATTGGCTGAATTGAACCACCGGTTTATCCAGAACTTCAAAGATACTTGTAAGCAGCCGATGTCAATCGTGGATCTGGCCGCTTGTTTCCAAGAGGAAGGGGAGTCCACGACCCATTGGGTCAAATGGGTCTCAGCGATTTTGCATTCATCAGATCGTATCAATGCAGACACCGCAGTGTTAACATTAGAGGGCAATTGTCGTTTCCTACCGCTCAAACAGAAGTTAGGAAGGCTCAAACGTCACTGCAATGATATGTCAACACTCATGACCGCTTTGGTTAAATACGCCGATTCAGATAATACCAAGGACCCGGATTCAGAGGAGGACAAACCGGGGAAAGGGAAGAAGAACGACAACGCCAAGGGTCAGCAGCATAATTCGGCAGGCCATGGGAACAGCGGTAAGTGCAAGGCCGACAGCAGCTTGGACTTTGTTGCTAACACCAATGCTCAGAAGAATGGCCAGCGCCGTAAGGGCAAGCAGCCCTAGAGGGGTGGAGGTTCAGGCCCCAATTTGGAGCGCCTATTAAATCAGCCCTGTCCAAAGCATGGATCAAAGGAGAAGCCAGCATCGCATCTTTGGAAGGACTATTATATCATGCAGGATTTCAAGAATTCCAATATGTTCCAGTATGATAAGGGCCCGCGCAGCGGTTCAGGAGGAGGTTTCCATGGGCCGGGTTACGGAGGTGGTGGTTCCGGTTTAGGGTTTCAAGGCAACCAAACCGGACACATCAATCAAGGGCACCAAGGCAACCAGGGAGGCTACAACCATCAGGGGAATCAGCAGCAGCAGCAGTCGGGTTACCAGAGTAATCCCAAGCAGCTAAATAGCGGGCAATATCATGTCTTCACTACTAGTTTGTGTAAGCGTGATTAGAAGCTTCACAAGAGGGCAGTAAACTCTGTTGAACCGGCAGTGCCTCAGTATTTACGCTGGTCTGAGCAACCCATTTTGTGGAGTAGAGAGGATCACCCACTCC
The DNA here is from genome assembly GCF_003073215.2 of Triticum urartu. Lineage (NCBI taxonomy): Eukaryota > Viridiplantae > Streptophyta > Magnoliopsida > Poales > Poaceae > Triticum > Triticum urartu. The sequence continues at coordinate 589,806,605 of NC_053023.1, read as the reverse complement.
GGGTTGATAATCCGGGTCACTTGGCCCTGGTGGTAGCCCCTCAAGTTGGGGGATACAAGTTTACTAAAGTGCTCATGGATGGGGGAAGTAGTATCAACATTCTATATTATGATACATTCCGCCGTATGGGGTTGACAGATAAGAATCTTAAACCGTCAAATACGGTCTTTCATGGTGTGGTGCCTGGTAAGTCTGCATATCCTGTTGGCAAGATAGCCTTAGAGGTAGCTTTTGGAGATGATTATGATTCAAGGTCAGAAACATTGATGTTTGAGGTGGTAAAGATTAAAAGTCCGTACCACGCCTTGTTTGGGCGGCTGGCTTATGCTAAATTCATGGCGAGGCCATGTTATGTTTATCTACAGCTTAAAATGCCAGGTCATAAGGGGACTATCACAGTACATGGAAGCAGAAAGATCGCTTTGGAGTGTGAGGAAGGTGATGCGGCTTATGCTGAGTCGGTTTGTGCCACTGAAGAGTTGAAATTCTATAAGGAGCAAATTGATCCGGCAGATATGACCACTTTGAAAAAGCCGACTACGGAACATGATCCAGCGTTGAAGTTCAAATCGGCTACAGATACTAAAATGATTGATTTTGTTCCTGGTGAATCATTCAAGCAATTCAGCATCAGCGCTAACCTAGATCCCAAATAGGAAAGCGCGCTCATCGAGTTCATCCGTGAGAACCTTGACATCTTTGCATGGAAACCTTCTGACATGCCAGGTGTACCGAGGGAACTCGCTGAGCACACACTTAACATTGATCCTAAGTTTAAACCGGTCCGGCAGTTTCTCCGCCGCTTCAATGAAGAAAGGCGTAAGGCTATCGGGGAAGAGGTAGCCCGTTTCTTGGCCGCAGGGTTTATTGTAGAGGTTTTTCATCCAGAGTGGTTGGCTAATCCGGTGCTGGTTCTCAAGAAAAACGGCACTTGGCGTATGTGTGTGGATTACACAGATTTAAACAAGGCTTGCCCTGCAGACCCCTTTGCTCTCCCTCGCATTGATCAGATAACTGATGCTACGGCAGGTTGTGACCGTTTGTGTTTTCTGGATGCTTACTCTGGTTATCATCAGATCAAGATGGAGGTTAAGGACCAGGAGAAGACAGCTTTCATAACTCCCTTTGGAGCCTTCTGCTATGTCTCCATGCCCTTTGGACTCAAGAGTGCCCAGGCAACTTATCAGCGCTGTGTTCAGAATTGCTTTCATAAACAAATTGGGCGCAATGTTCATGCATATGTGGATGATATTGTGATAGAATCCAGAAAGGAGGAAACATTGATAGATGATTTGAGAGAAACCTTTGACAACCTCCGGGTTTACAAGATGATGCTCAATCCGGAGAAGTGTGTCTTTGGTGTCCCGGCAGGCAAGCTCTTGGGTTTTCTGGTGTCAAACAGAGGCATTGAGGCTAATCCGGAAAAGATTTCAGCAATTGCATCTTTGGCTAAACCGGCGTGTATCAATGACGTTCAACGTTTGGCCGGCCGGATTACAGCCTTGAGCCGGTTTATCAGTTGCCTTGGAGAGAAGGCCATCCCTTTATATCAGATGCTCAAGAAAATAGATAACTTTGTCTAGAGCGAGGCAGCTGATAAAGCGTTCGAGGATCTGAAGAGGCAGTTAGTTGAACCGCCCGTGCTTGCAGCACCGATCGATAAAGAGTCGTTATTGCTATATGTGGCTGCTAATGCCCGGGCTGCTAGCGTAGATATTGTGGTAGAGCGCAAGGAGCTTGGCAAGGAATATCCGATTCAACGGCTGGTTTATTATACCAGTGAGGTGCTCATTGAGTCAAAGCAGAGGTATTCGCATTGGCAGAAGCTGGTGTATGGAGTGTTTATGGCAAGCCGGAAGCTTAAACATTATTTTCAAGGCCATCCCATCACAATGGTCAGTTCAGCTCCTCTGGGAGATATCATTCAAAACAGAGAAGCAACTGGCCGGATTGCCACGTGGGCTATCGAGCTTGGACCTCATGGGCTCAAATATATACCCCGCACAGCGGTCAAATCCCAGGCACTCGTGGACTTCATCAATGATTGGACAGAGTTACAGGCACCCGAAGAGAAACTAGATAATACATATTGGACTATTCATTTTGATGGGTCTAGACAGTTGGAGGGCTCGGGGGCTGGAGTCATACTAACTTCCCCACGAGGTGACAAGTTTTGTTATGTCCTCTGATTAATGTTCCCTTGTACTAACAATGCAGCTGAATATGAGGCTTTGCTCCACGGTCTCCGGATGGCTAAGGAGATGAATTTAAGCCGAGTTAAGTGCTTCGGCGATTCAAATCTAGTGCCTCAACAGGTGTCTGGCACTTGGGATTCTAAGGACCCACTCATGGCTGCATATCGGCGAGAGGTGGACACAGTGGCTGGTCACTTTAAGGGTTATCAGGTGGACCATATAGACCGACGGAAGAATGAAGCGGCGGACACTTTAAGTCGTCTTGGTTCCCAGCGTAAACCGGTTCCGCCAAATTTCTTTCTTGACGTATTGCATAATCCGTCAGTCAAGTTACCAATCGAAGAAGATTTGGCTATTCCTGATCCGGAGGCTCAGTTGGTGGCAGCTTTACATGCCATACCGGATTAGACAATCCCATATCTGGCTTACATGAACCGGGGCGAGTTACCAGACGATGAAACGTTGGCTCGACAGATAATCTGGCGTTCCAAGTCCATGACCATACTCAACGGGGAGTTACATCGCTACAACATTTCAGGAGCAATTCAGCGTTGTGTTTCTCCTCAAGACGGTTGTGAGATTTTGCGAGAAATCCATGAAGGGGACAGCGGTCACCATGCCAGTTCAAAGTCTTTGGTTGCTAAAGCTTTTCGCCACGGTTTTTACTGGTTGACGGCACATGCTAATGCAGAGGATTTAGTCAAGAGATGTGACGGGTGTCAAAAATTCGCCCGCCGTGCGCACATTCCGGCTCAAGAGTTGAGGATGATTCCAATAACTTGGCCGTTTGCGACTTGGGGGCTTGATATGGTTGGACGCTTCAAGCGATCCAAGGACAAAAAGACCCACCTGTTAGTAGCAGTTGATAAATTCACCAAATGGGTGGAAGCAGAGCCAGTCAGCAAGTGTGATGCAGCCACGGCGGTTCAATTCATCAAAAAGGTGATATTCCGGTTTGGTTTCCACACAGCATTATAACTAATAATGGTACTAACCTGTCAAAAGGGGAGATGGAAGAATTTTGCCAACGTGAGCACATCCAGCTCGATCTAGCATCGGTGGCTCACCCCCAGTCTAGTGGTCAAGCAGAGAGGGCAAATCAAGAAATTCTACGAGGTATCAAACCCAGGCTTATGGTTCCTTTAAAGCGGACACCGGGTTGTTGGGTTGAGGAGCTACCTTTTGTGTTATGGAGCATAAACACCACACCCAATAGGTCTATGGGTTACACACCTTTCTTCGTGGTTTATGGAGCGGAGGCAGTTCTTCCTAGTGACATCCGTCACGACTCGCCCCGTGTGACAGCCTATGTTGAAGACGATAATGAGAAGGCACGTCAAGATTCTATAGACCTGTTGGATGAAGAGCGTGATCTTGCAGCAGCACGATTGGCGATTTATCAACAAGATCTCTGACATTATCACAGCCACCGGGTTAAAACCAGAACCTTTCAAGACGGCGATTTGGTGCTCCGGCTCATTCAGGATCAGACTGATATGCACAAGTTATCCCCACCTTGGGAAGGACCCTTTGTGGTCAACAAAAATCTGCACAACGGGTCTTACTACCTCATTGATGTTCGAGAGCACAAAGACTCACGTCAATCGGAGGAGGAGACCAAGCGGCCATGGAACATAGATCTTCTTCGGCCTTACTATACTTGAAGCCATAGGCTCTTCATATGTACATATTTATGATAGTGTATATATCATATAATAAACCGGAGCCTCCGTTACAAGCGGGGTATCTGTTCTTTTTACATCATGTGTGTGCTTATAAGAGTTTACTGACAAAGCGGAGTTTTTATTAATCCGGTCTTAGCAGTTGCACGGATATAAAGAAAATCACTAGGGGGCTTGGTCATATTTGAACTACAGCTACACCTCTTGATCGGTTTTGAAACCACGAAGGGATATCACTAGGGGGTTTGGTTGTTATCACACCATAGCTACACCTCTTGATAGGCATTTAAGCCACAAAAGAAAAATATGTGGAGCCAAAGAGAGTGTTGCATAAAGCACAGACTCAAACATGGGCACACACAGAGCACAGCTCACAAAGTTACTTGGGGGATCTTTTTTGCAAAGCAACAAAGAGTTTGAAAGGACCCTTGTAATTGGCTATCAAGCCACAGCTTGGAAGCCTGGTGTATTCACCTAAAAACCCGGGTTAACCTGCCTTCATCAAGTAAGCCACTCCTGTCCAGGTAATCCTGGTATGACCCACTGAACGTTTGACATGTCAATCTTTTATAGACCCTGAACTTGTCAAAGTTAAAATGATGATTGGTTAATTGGAGGCCCATCTTAAAAGGCATTGTTAAATGGTTTAACTCAGAGGCCTGGCAACCCATGAAATGCCTCGATTTGGAGCCTGGCAGCTCGTAAAAAGCCTTGCATATTTTCCTTTTTGAGTTTTATTTGTTGAAGTTCATAAGTATCTTTTGATAACCCGGTGTCCTTGACCCGGCTTGCTTTTCAACTACAAGTTGTCGACACATGATTAGTTATAAACCGGTGTTTATTGACCCGGTCTGGTTTGACTAAATCACCAGTGTTATAAAGAAAACCCGGTAGTTATCCCGGTCCGGTTTACTATATAGACCGGCATTATAGAGATGGGGTTATCAATGTTCCGGATTGGTATTAACACCTTTGCCGTATACACCGTTGGTCAACCAATGAGGCATGTTATGCATATTGCTTTTTATACAAACACTTCGATTATTCATCTATGTATTGTATACTTCTTGGACATCATGACCCGTCTAGAGGTAAACCGCTAGATACTTTTAAGTTGTTGTACCAAAGAACACAATTCATCATGGGTTATGCATAAATATATCCCAAAAGGTGGCACAAGTTGTCACGAGGTATTACAAAACATGCTCGATGGCATGGCAAATAACAGAGTTTTGGCAATCCTATTACAAGAAGCTTTCAAAGCGGCTCCAATGGCATAATTGTTTTTCACAATATCGGCACACAGTGGCCAGTAAACCGGCGACCGGTTTAGGACACTTCATCTGGACGGTTTGATGGTTGAGGGTCAGTTGGTGTGGGCACTTCTTCATCCCTCCCTAGACGCTGGAAATCAACCGTCGACCAATCAATTCCAGTTAAAGCTTGAAATACTGCTTCTTCATGGATAAGATTGGAGGGGTTAATATCAGGAGCATAAGTGTGCTTACGAATCGGAGGCACAAGTTCTTCAACTTCATGGATGTCGGCCGGCTGTCTTTTCCCCTCGGCGTCATAAAACGGTTGAAAATGGGACAAATCTGTATCATCGGCCAGCTTGCTAGCTACTGGCCGCATCTATTTGGTCAGCCGCCGGAGTTCATCATTGTCGAATTTTGAACCATCTTCCTTCACACCTGGGTATCCTTTAATGATATCCTCCACTTCAAGGTCTGGAATCCAGGCTTTGGCTCGAATAAGTGCAGTTAAAGCTCCTGCTCTGACAGCTGCCTTCTTCAATTCGGCAATATGGGTTGGTAACATGGCCAGTTTCTCAAGTGTTTCTTTAATCAAAGTTGGGGCCGGTTTGTTGTAAGCTGCCGTGCAAATAGCCCGCTGAGACCCAGAGTACAACTATTCAACCAAAGTATACGCCGCTTTGAGCTTCATCCGCATGTCTGTACCAAGATGAGCAATCCGAGTACCTACCAAAGATTTATATCCACATTCTGGTCAGTGATAAGGTTCATTGACTTACGCAAAACACATAAACAGATACTTACCAAAGATAGCAGAAGTCATACCATTGATTTGCCGTTTCAAGCCAGCTAGTTCATCTACAATTGGTTTCAGGGCTGCCTCGGCATCTTCAGCTCTTTTGGTTAAACCGGATTTTTCAGTTTCCCAGTTAGCACGATCTTTGTTGAAAGATTCCTTCAGCTTTTCCATTACAGCCACGGCTTGGGTCAGCTCCTCTTTGGCTTTTGCAGCCTCTGCTTGTTGTGACTTCACATTCTCTTGCAAGTCAGAATTTCGGGCATCTTTGCTTCTCAGTTCAGCCTGCAACATTGAAGGTATATTAAACAACAGGTTATATATGTTCTAAGTACAAAGCGTATAACAAGTTATGCACTTCATACTTGGGGGCTAATGCCTGTTCGCTCTAAAGTGCTGCGTTTTATATAAGTCTCCAGAACAATGCAAGCATTATCCTAGACACTTGGGGGCTAATGTGTGTCTGTTCTAAAGTGGATGCATGGATTAAAACCTGGATTAACTTGCCCAGTTAAACCGGCCTTTGGGGGCTATGATGCAAAAGGTTATCTAATTGTTAAAAGATGAGTCTTGGTTTTTATTGGAGACCTGACATTTCGAGGATCAATGATGAGAAACTTAAAGTGTTACAAAGACCCGGTTTATGATTAACATCATAAAACAGCCCTTGGGGGCTACTTGGGCTACTGTCTCAGCTATGAATCAATAAACAAAGGGAGATGAACTTACCTCATATCGCTCTTTCATCAAGTTCACCAAACCGGCTTCATAGTCCTGGTTTTAGTGCATACGGTTCAAGAAGCTAGAGTGAAGCTCTTCAGCATTGAGATGAGCATAGCTTGATAAATCGCTGCTCCATTTGCCTTTTTCCCTAACAGCTTGCTCTTCTTTGGCACTATGTTGAGCCAAGATGACGGGATGGCTAGGAGAGTTGTGGCCCATTCCAGTAATAATAGCATCGTCTCCTTAGCCTTCAGTGTGTTTGGCTGGTGACAATGGAGTTGCAGTATTTCTCACCGGACTAGCCCGGTTTGGTTCTGCCGGTTCAGTATCAGGTGCGGCAGGTTCAGCGTCTGCTGGTTCATTGGTGTTTTGGCCTTGAAGAGGCGGTTCATCAGAAGCGGCTTCAGGACGAGGGCCCTCCGGTTCATAAGTTTGTTCCGGTTCACCTCTGGGTTCTTCTTCAAAAGTGGCCGGGTCTTCTGGCGGATTGGTGACCCGAGCTTTCTTGTTGGGTCTGGCTTTGGCCCTTCAAACAAAATATAAAAGGATTAACATATTATTCAAGTTCTGTGACGCATTGAAGGAAAAGGTTTTACAGCTTACCCGGCCACAGTTTTCAGAGGAGGGAGCTGAGTTGCTGTCGACTCGCCAAATGATGAGGGAGGTGTCACCTGATAATTTGAATTGGACGGATTAAGAGGTTGTCTGAAATAACCTACCTTGGGGTAAGAATGGTCAGGAGTAGGAGAGAACTTAGACCGGCGCTTCCGAGCCAGGGTGTCAGGTAAACCGGCTGAAGTGACCTGTTGGCCACTGTGCCGGGTTGTCCGGCGAGCTTCATGCTGCTGAGTCTTCAAAATAAATGTTGGATCCAAGTGAGCAAGAGGATGAGAAAAGCTTACTTTCCGGACTGCTTGGCGGGTTTTTTGTGTTGGCATAGAGTCTGAACCGGAGGAAAGGGTAATTACCTCTACATCATCAGCTTGACTACCTTCTGCGTCCTCCTGAGGAAGATCATTGTTAATGAGATGCATGAAAAGAGAGCTAAGTGAGTCAAGTTCTACCTCAACTTCCGGGTCATCAGTGTCATCATCAAGCTCCATGTTGATCCAGTCAGCCGTTTTCCATTTTGACGTCCGTTTGACGGCTTTGGTTTTGGGGCGAGATGGTTTGACCGCTTTATCCCCAGTTGGCTTTACCGCTTTTTCTACGGTTTTCCGTTTCCAGAAGGGGTCATCACCCTATACATACATACACAGAAGAAGGATTACAGGTTGCACAAGGTAAAAATATTAAAGATGAAAAGAAATATTAAAGGTGGTTTGTTCTTGGTATAGAAGGGATTCAAACCGGTTTGACTACAGACTAGTTCCGATTCATTCAAAATCTTCTTTACGCCTTCAGTGACTTCTTCATCAGATAGTTGAAGGTTGTTGTCGGTGTCAAAACCGGTGGATCTCGGGTAGGGGGTCCTGAATTGTGCGTCTAGGCCGGATGGTAACAGGAGGCAAGGGACACGAAGTTTTACCCGGTTCGGGCCCTCTTGATGGAGGTAAAACCCTACGTCCTGCTTGATTAATATTGATGATATGGGTAGTACAAGATTAGATCTACCACGAGATCGGAGAGGCTAAACCCTAGAAGCTAGCCTATGGTATGATTGTTTTTCTGTATGTTGTCCTACAGACTAAAACCCTCCGGTTTATATAGACACCGGAGAGGGTTAGGGTTACACAAAGTCGGTTACAATGGTAGGAGATCTATATATCCATATCGCCAAGCTTGCCTTCCACGCCAAGGAAAGTCCCTTCCGGACACGGGACGAAGTCTTCAATCTTGTATCTTCATAGTCTAGGAGTCTGGCTGAAGGTATAGTCCGGCCATCCGGACACCCCCCAATCCAGGACTCCCTTAGTAGCCCCTGAACCATGCTTCAATGACGACGAGTCCGGCGCGCAGATTGTCTTTGGCACTGCAAGGCGGGTTCCTCCTCCAAGTACTTCATAGAATATGTTGAACACAAAGATAGTGTCCGGCTCTGCAAAATAAGTTTCCACATATTGCCATCGAGAGAATAATATTTACACAAATCTAATCTGCTGACGTATTCTGTAGTGTGACATCGCACCACGGCCAAGCCTTTATTCGAATCGTTTTATTGTCCCACCTCAGCGTGTCATGGGAGGTGGTTTCCTTGGCACGTCTCGTCGAAGCAGAGATCGTGTCCCCTTATTCCCAGATTCTCATCAATACGGGCGTGGGTAACCCAACCGTGCCATTGATTACGGCGCTTGGAGATAAGCGAGTTTTACCAGGCTGGTGGGGACACGCAGTTGTGTCCACCCATATAAGGGGATAAGGATCCACCTTTTCACCTATGCCTTCTTCCTCCTTTGCCTATCCATTTTCGCGCACTCGAGCTCCAGCGCCCAAGTCCGCACTCCCCACCTCAACCTTTTCCAGCCATGTCCGGAGCGAGAGGCAAGTGGATGGTCTCCTCTGTCACGGAGGGACACATCAAAAAACCGAGGAAGGCTGGATACTTGTCTAACAACATCGCGTACCGGCTTCCTGAAGAGGGGTAGCTCCTCCCCACCCCAAGGCCCCATGAGAGGGTAGTGTTCCTTCCCCACTTGCTCCGCGGACTGGGCTTTCCTATCCACCCATTCGTCCGGGGACTCATGTTCTACTATGGCCTGGATTTCCATGATCTGGCCCCGAACTTCATCCTCAACATTTCGGTGTTTATCGTCGTGTGCGAGGCTTTCCTCCGCATCCGCCCCCATTTCGGCCTATGGCTCAAGACTTTCAATGTCAAGCCGAAGGTGGTGCGCGGCAACCAGGCGGAGTGCGGAGGCGCCATGGTGGGCAAGATGCCCAACGTCTTATGGCTCGAGGGCTCCTTTGTGGAGACCCTGAAGGGGTGGCAATCGGGGTGGTTTTACATCACCGAGCCGCGCGACCCTGAGTGGGTCGCAGCCCCGAGTTCCGGTCCGGACCCCCAACGCGGCTCACGTCCTGGAAAGAGACGGGCCTGTCATTGGGCAGCAAAGAAGAGGTGACTGGACTACAAACATGCATCCAAACCCTGGCGAACAAGCAGCTCAAGCTTGTCAATGTAGTCCAGGTTATGCTCATCCGCCGGATCCTCCCGTGTCAACAACGGGCCTTCAATCTGTGGGAGTTCAACCCGGCGCAGCACCGAACTCTGAGCAGGCTCTTCGACATGACGTACGAAGATGCCTGGAAGGTGCTTTTCAAGGGCGCCGAGGCTCCCGCATCCGCTACCGAGGATCGCGGATTCAGCGCGCAGCATCACGCTAGCGCGGTAAGTTGTTGTACCTTTTACAGGGTATTAGTTTTTCATAGTTTAACTCTATGCGGGATCTAAGCTCCCTTACCTTTGACAGGATTGGCAGGCGAAGTCCGGACAGATCAACTATCCGGCTCCTTCGCCCGAAGACCCAGCTGATGCCCGCTTGGCGAAGCTGCTGGTTCCGGCACCCTATGTGGTGCCGGAGAAGAAAGCCACGAAGAAGGCCACGGGGACTCGAAAAAGTGCCTGGCGCCAGGAGGTGTCGGGTTCATCATTCAACGGCTCCAAGGCGCATTCCTCCCGTGAAGATGAGGAGGAGGAAGAAGAGACCTCTCCCCCTCCAGCGGGAGGAGAGAAGAAAAGGAAGGCCGCCCTCACTGGGGAGGCCGAAAGGTCCAAGAAGGGGAAAACCCTTCCTCCGAACTACTCCACCGACACCGACGATGGCGGAGAGGAGTGGCCGCTCGGGGCCAAGCCCTGGCGAAATCGTAAGTATCCGGATACTAGAGTTATTCATAGTATTCCTTTATTGCACAGCTTTCCCTTATGTCGAATATGATTATGCAGCCCACCCAAAGTCCAGCTCGACGCGTCGTCGAGCGGTTCACTGGACTCGTCGGATGTGAATTCACTTCCGACGGCTACCTCCCCCCGCCCTACGAACGACGCCGAAGTGTTGTCACAACAGGTTCCAAGCCAGGAGGAGGTGGTCCTGGAGGCGCCGCAAGGCGACTTCCCGGACTCCAGGAGTAAAGGGGGTAAAACCCCCCAGGGCTCCAAGTCCGGCTCTAGGCCGGACACCGCTCCGGCACCTTCAAAGGTTCCAGAGTCCGGCGGGCGACCTCCTTCCAAGAGGAGCAAGCCCACCGTGCCGGTGACCCCCGTCCAACCGGAGGCGCCGGACAATCTATTGGAGGTGCTCAAAGGTGCCTCCATCAACGAGGAGCACCGCACCATTATGAGTGTGGTGGTCCAGAAGGTTTAGTCCACCAAGAGTGGACTGACTGAAGCTTGTGCTAGCCTTTTAACAGGCTTTGAGGTAAGTAAAGAATGTGTAAATAATATTACCGCATAGACAGTAGCCCCTGATGCTCTGTTTGGCGTTCGAGAAGAAAAGCCGAATAGAGGATCAAATAAAATTCACAGGAGTCTAACAAAAAGGAGTCAATATGCGTATGCAGGCTTCTCTGCTGGCATCCGCCGTACTGACTGCGGAAGTGGACACGCTAAAGTAGAACCTCGAGCAGTCCGAGCAAGAGCTCGGGCGTGCCAAGAAGCAGCTCGAGGACAAGGAAGGTAAGAAATACCTTGTTTAAATATATATAAAAAAGGTGCAATTGCAAAAAATGACAGGATTATCGTGGCTATTGTAGGGGCCACGTCTGAGGTGGCGACCCTTAAGCAAACGCTGCTCGAGGCCGAGAAGAGGGCGGCCACGGAGCGCACCAAGCGGGAGACGTATGAGGCCCTGGTTGGCAAGGTACGGCAAGAGCTCCGGGCTCTCATGAAAAAACATGAGAGTTTGGAGCTTTACTCAAAGATGTGAGCGTCCGAGCTCGCGGTGGCTATTAAAAATGCCAAGTCTGCTAAGGCCGAATCCCAGAAGACCCTCCAGGAGTTGGATGCGGTGAAAAAGATAGCGGCGGGTACGGCATTCTTTATGCAAAGCAAACACATAAACGTGAGTTACTTGTTACTTACCTGAATCCGGAGCTCTCCAGGAGCGTTCGCAGATCTTCCCCGTAGCATGTCCGATGCCGCCGCATTCTATCGAGCCGAGGAGGGCAGCTCGACAGAGAAGGTGTTATGGTCTCAGTATGCTGAGGCCGGACACCCCATGCCCCTGAGCGACCAGTTGAAGCAACTGGTCGAGCTCCCCAAGGCGGCCGACCAGGCCATGAAGGGCCTCATAGTTTGGCTGTGGCCTAGAGAGGCTCTGCCTGGGAGCTCTTTCGGGCTGGTGCGGTGGCTGGTGGGGGCCTGTCCAAGGCTCGAAGTCATCAAGCGCTCCGTATGCATTGAAGGTGCCCATAGGGCCCTTGCCTGTGCTAAGGTGCACTGGGGCAAGCTGGATGCTGAGAAGCTTGTGAAGGACGGGCCACCGCCGGGGAAAGAGCATCGCAAGCCCGAGAATTATTATAAGGATGTTTTGAAGGGTGCCTGCCTTATGGCGGATGAATGTTTCAGGGATGTAATTTTTGAGTAAAACTCGCTCGTTTTGTCCTGTGCGCTGAAAACTTGTTCATATGCGCTAAGCAATGCTATTGGAATTTAAAATATTACCTTCTGTGCGGCTGTTTATCAATTCTGAGAGATGGCGAGTCGTCGACTTCTGCCCCTGTGCCGCTAGTGCTGGGGTGTTCGGGGATAAACCTGAGCGCTCTTTTTCCCATGTTTGGGTCCTTCGAGGGAGGCGCTCAGCACAACGAACAAGGCAATTGGACTATAATGCGTGAACACTCTCACTTAGCCATAGAATTCTATAATTTTAAATTTCGGCGAAGCCCCTGGTATTCGGAAGACCGAGTTCAGGGCGCTATCCACGCCTTGGCCGGACAGAGCCGACTCCTCGCTCTAAGCGGCATAAGTCTTTAGGGACTCGAAAACCCTCTCGAACAGCGACCATCTCTCGCTTCATCATGACAGTCAGTTTTAGCTTTCTCTACTGAGGTGCTCGACCCAGCTCAACTGGGGCACAATGGCAGTAGTTCTCCTAGTGCTACCTTAGCCGACATAGCGGAACGTAAGGCACCAAAACATAGGAGCCGGGCAAACCCAACTATTGACCCAAGACATGATTCGGAGCCGATGCATATAATGCTATAAGTTCGGGGTGCCGCACTTGTTAAAGTGTTCGGACTTCTCACACCATATCGAGGGGTACTAAAGCTCCTGGCGTATTTTGGCCGTACCAAAGTGTACGGGTGCAACATGTCGTTAAGGAACATATATTTGTAAAAAAAAGAGTAATGCAAGAATAGACAAAAGCTATGCATTGTTTATTAAAAAGGGCTGCGATCAAAGCAGAACGATACAAATAATGCGATAAGCAAAAGGTTGGACTATTTAACATGTCCATTCCAGGGGCAGGCTGCGGAATGGTATGCGAAACAGGTATACTGCTCGTGATAGAGACCACCTGGGAGTTCCGTAATGCGGCATGGCTTGTCTGCTTCCCTGGTTCTTGCATCGTTTGTGCGGCAATTGAACTACCGAACAGGCCTTCTGAAGAATGGAGTCCTGAAAGTAAGAGAAAATTTAAAAATCAGCAGCCCCTGGTGCGGTTTAAGCCGTGTTTCGGGCGTGCCGTGATGGTGCCCCTCCCCCTGTACCCATGGTATTTCTAGAGCATAGTTATGTACGCGAAGCACTGGCTTCGCATTTTTGCGAGGGCTGGGGTTGGGGTCGCATTGCTACGCCTGCTCGGAACGTGCCAGGCGGTCTTGTTGTAGGTTACTCCGGGCGCGCTTGACGGTGTCCGGACGTTTAATGGCCAGACTGGAGAACTGCCTGGAGAGGCTGCTTTGTACTTCCGCTGCAAGGGCCGCCGTGTGCTCCTCCGTTCGGAGGGAGCGTTCGGTGTTTCCATTGACCATAATTACTCCCCGAGGGCCTGGCATCTTGAGCTTAAGGTATGCGTAGTGAGGTACCGCGTTGAACTTGGCGAGTGTGGTTCGCCCGAGCAGTGCATGATAGCCACTACGGAATGGGACTATGTCGAAGATTAACTCCTCGCTTCAGAAATTATCCGGAGATCCGAAGACCACTTCAAGTGTGACTGAGCCTGTACAGTTGGCCTCTACACCTGGTATTACGCCTTTAAAGGTCGTTTTGGTGGGCTTAATCCTCGAGGGATCTATGCCCATTTTCCGCATTGTATCCTTGTAAAGCAGGCTCAGGCTGCTGCCGCCGTCCATAAGGACTCTAGTGAGATGAAATCCATCAATAATTGGGTCTATAACCAATGCGGCGAATCCGCCATGATGGGTGCTAGTGGGATGGTCCCTTCGATCAAAGGTGATCGGGCAGGAGGACCATGGGTTGAACTTTGGGGCGACTGGCTCTACCAAGTATACGTCCCTTAACGCGCGCTTCCGCTCCCTCTTGGGGATGTGGGTTGCGTATATCATGTTCACCGTCCGCACTTGTGGGGGAAAACCCTTCTGTCCACTGTTGTTCGGTGGCTGGGGCTCTTCGTAGTCATCGCTATGCAGCCCCCTGTCGGTATTTTCGGCATTTAACTTGCCTGCCTGCTTGAACACGCAACAATCCCTGTTGGTGTGATTAGCCGGCTTTTCGGGGGTGCCATGTATCTGGCACAAGCGGTCGAGTATTCGGTCCAAACTGGAAGGGCCCCTAGGATTTCTTTTGAATGGCTTTTTCCGCTGACCGGATTTATAGCCTCTGAATCCGGCATTAACTGTCGTATCCTCAGCATTGTCATCGTTAATGCGGCGCTTCTGCTTGTTGCGACGCGACCTGCCACTACTGTCCCTCGTATCCGAATTACCAGGGCTCTTGGTCATATTGTTGCTACGAGCAAGCCAGCTGTCTTCTCCCGCGCAAAAGCGGTTCATGAGTGTCATGAGTGCTGCCATAGATTTCAGCTTTTCCTGTTCAAGGTGCCGGGCAAGCCACTCGTCATGGATATTGTGCTTGAAGGCTGCTAGGGCCTCTGCGTCCAGACAGTCGACTATTTGGTTTTTCTTTGTTAGGAACCGTGTCCAGAATTGCCTGGCCGATTCCTCTGGCTGCTGAATTATGTGGCTTAGGTCATCGGCGACGTGGCTTAGGTCATCAGCGTCTGGTGGTCGCACATAAGTGCCCTGGAAATTGTTGAGGAATGCGGCTTCCAGGTCCTCCCAACAACTGATTGATCCTGCTGGCAAGCTGTTAAGCCAATGCCGAGCTGGTCCTTTAAGCTTGAGTGGGAGGTATTTGATGGCGTGGAGATCATCGCCGTGGGCCATGTGGATATGAAGGAGATAATCCTCGATCCATACCGCAGGATCTGTTGTGCCATCATATGATTCGATGTTTACGGGTTTGAAACCCTCGGGGATTTGATGATCCATTACTTCGTCTGTGAAGCATACTGGGTGTGCGGCGCCTCTGTACTGGGCTATATCACGACGTAGCTCCAATGAGCTTTGTCTACTGTGTTCGGCCCTACCGGATTTGTGTCCGCGTGACGGTTGCCGTCTCGAGTCGTGGGGCGCCCACGCGATCCGTAGATCGATCTTGTTTGCCTTGCCTTGTCCTCCAAGGTTAGGCGCATTTTCCTGTGCCTTGGTACGGGGTGCGGCTTGAGTGGAGGGCCGAGAGGCCTCTCTGTCGCGGCCACGAGGTGGCCGGTCGGCCGCATCAAGTGCTGGTGATGTAGGTTTAAGTGCTTCCTCCTCTAACCG
Source organism: Triticum urartu (assembly GCF_003073215.2). Lineage (NCBI taxonomy): Eukaryota > Viridiplantae > Streptophyta > Magnoliopsida > Poales > Poaceae > Triticum > Triticum urartu. The sequence goes on along the minus strand of NC_053023.1, from coordinate 589,791,229 downwards.
GGTAGCAACCTTCGCTTTCGGTAGCTCTTGGAGGGGCGTTCGAGTTTATGCTCTTCGGCCGCAAGGACTTTAGTCCATGTGTCGACTAGCAAATCTTGATCAGCTCTAAGCTGTTGCTGATTTTTCTTGAGGCTTCTTGCCGTGGCCATAAGCCTGCGTTGAAAACGCTCTTGCTCGACAGGATCCTCTGGCACGACGAATTCGTCATCGTCAAGGCTTGCCTCGTCTTCGGGGGGAGGCATATAATTATCGTCCTCGACCTCTCTATCTGCCGCTCTCTCATGAGGGCTGGCTTCTCCATCCTCCTGTGCTGAATCTTGCTGGAGGGGGTTTTCTTCGGCACTCTCCGGAGTATTATTATCTCCCGTGCTGGAATCACCGTATTTTCTTTGGCGGGATTTTGAGCGGCGCCGCTGACGCCGGCGCTTAGGCTGTTTCTTGGAGGGGTCATCCTCCGCTGTTCCATCGACATCTCCTTCTTTTGGGGTGTCCACCATGTATATGTCATATGACGAGGTGGCTTTCTAGGGCCCAATAGGCGCTGGTTCTTCATTGTCTCCTGCATCGACGTCCATACCGTCGATGTCTTCAGAGTCGAAGTCGAGCATGTCGGTTAAATCGTTGACAGTGGCTACAAAGTGGGTGGTGGGTGGGCTTTGAATTTCTTCATCGTCCGTATCCCAACCTTGCAGACCGTAGTCCGGCCAGGTCTCTCCTGATAAAGAGAGAGACTTTAGTGTCTTCAAAATATCGCAGAAAGGTGAGTGCTGAAAGATGTCCGCGGCAGTAAACTCCATGATCGGCACCCAATCGGATTCGATCGGCAGGGGCGCGGAGGGTTCGGAGTCAGGAGAGGAGTCCGGCTCCTTGGAGTCACGAGTCTCGCGGAGTGCGGGGCTGGTGTTCGGCTCGATCGCCGTTGGGATTGCCGCCCCCGAGGCGGCGTCCAACCACCCATCCTTGATCGGTGCAGTTGGCTCCGAATTAAGGGTCAAAGCCGATGCGGGTGCGGCCTCCAGGGCACTATTCAGCGGTAGAGCTAGATCATGCTCGTCGTTACAGTGCGGCGCGCTCGGCAGTGGCTCGAACCCGTCGAAGATCAAGTCCCCGCGGATGCCAGCCGTGTAGTTTAAACTTCCAAATCTGACCTAACGGCCAGGGGCATAGCTTTCGATCTGCTCCAGATGGCCAAGTGAATTGGCCCGCAGTGCGAAGCCGGCGAAGACGAAGATCTGTCCGGGGAGGAAGGTCTCACCCTGGACTGCATTGCTATTAATGATCATAGGAGCCATCAAGCCTAACGGCGACGACACAGAGGAACTCTCAATGAAAGCACCAATGTCGGTGTCAAAACCGGCGGATCTCAGGTAGGGGGTCCCGAACTGTGCGTCTAGGCCGGATGGTAACAGGAGGCAAGGGACACGAAGTTTTACCCAGGTTTGGGCCCTCTTGATGGAGGTAAAACCCTACATCCTGCTTGATTAATATTGATGATATGGGTAGTACAAGAGTAGATCTACCACGAGATCGGAGAGGCTAAACCCTAGAAGCTAGCCTATGGTATGATTGTTGTTTTGCATGTTGTACTATGGACTAAAACCCTCTGGTTTATATAGACACCGGAGAGGGTTAGGGTTACACAAAGTCGGTTACAATGGTAGGAAATCTATATATCCATATCGCCAAGCTTGCCTTCCACGCCAAGGAAAGTCCCTTCCGGACACGAGACGAAGTCTTCAATCTTGTATCTTCATAGTCCAAGAGTCCGGCTGAAGGTATAGTCCGGCCATCCGGACACCCCCTAATCCAGGACTCCCTCAGTTGCAATGGCGTTGAGGGTCGTCAACCTCACCGGTATACTCACACATTAAACAGGGATGCCGTCTTAGAGGCAAGATGCTCCAAGATATCCAACAGCGCACGAAATCCACACTTGTTAAACCGTTGGCCATAAAGGCCCGGAGTTTGGCAAGTTGAGGGGCATATTTTGCCCTTTCTGCGGAGCTTAAGCATTGCGGCATCGGATGGGCGTTGGAAAGCCGGTGATCACGAAAGCCTGGGAGGGGATTTTCATCTTCAGGCGAAGTGTCTCTACAATAAAACCAAGTCGGGTTCCATTCCTTTGGGTGGCTGTGCAGTTTGGCATGAGGAAATTCAACTTATTTCCGCTTTTGAATTGAGACACCACCGAGTTCAGTGTTGGGGCCATTTACAAATTCTGCGCGCCGGTTTAAGTGAAAGAAGTCCCGGAATAGCTCTGCAGTTGGTTCTTCCTGTAAGTACACTTCACAGAAGACTTGGAAGTTACATAGATTGGATACTAAGTTGGGCCCAATGTCTTGGGGATGGAGTTGGAAATTGGCAAGCACATCCCGGTAAAACTTTGACCCTGGCGGTTTGAAGCCACGGCTTATGTGGTCAACAAAGACCACCACCTCACCCTGCCTTGGGGTCGGAGGATTTTTTGTTCCTGGAACTCGCCATTTAATTTCAGTTTTCTTAGGCAAGGAGCCGATGCTGACCATATCATTCAACTGATCCTCGGTGACCCGGGAACGAGCCCAGTTGCAAGCGGTGAATTGTTTGGCCATTGCGAAACAAACAAGCTGAAAACGAAAGGCCGGTTTATAAATCACTCATGATGGTATACAAGATACAAGGGAGTAAGAGATATACTGATATGCGAAATGCCATAAACCAAAGACCAATGCAATAAGGGATAAAAGGTAATACGATGACAGGGGTACTCAGACACTGTTAAACCGGAGTATAACTATGAAGGTAAAAGGCTCCTCCGGTTTATCAGAGGGCTAATGGTATAGATTGCTTATACAAAGTTAAACCGCCTATGTTGGTGTGACGAGAAACAGATTTCACAAAGATATATGAAAATTTCGGATCTAAGGTAAGACAGAAAAGCAAAAATATTTTGACCTAAAAAGGGTAAGACCCGAAACAGTTTATGAAGGACTAGATCAGTTTTTTGCGCATAAGGGTTTGTGGTGGTAACAGAAGATTAGCCATGGCAAGGGATATGATAAGTGCGAAGTGTTCATCTATAGGCCAAGGAAGAACAGCACCGAAAGCTCCGATGAACTTCAAGAACCGTGAAGAGCAAGGAAACCCTAATGGATCTAGAAAGGAAGGGGGAAAGGACTTACTATGGCCGCGGAAGCAGCGGAGGTGTGCTGCGGAACTCTGGTACGAGCAGGTCAATGCAGCGGCCGACGGTGAAGCAGGGGCGAGGCTTGATGATAACGGCGGCGCTCAGGTGCGGAGACGTCGCGAGGAAGAAGAAGGGATTAAAGGGTATCGGAAAGAAAATAAAGGGGTCCTCTGCCCCTATTTATAAGGCGAAGCAATAAAACGGCAAGTGCGGGAATCGAGGAGCTCGAAAATGGATAAATTAATAAAGGTGTCGCCTCGGTGACTGAATACACATTAATGAAGGTAATCTTTAGCCTCAACGGATAGATGACGTCAGGGCGGTTTATCATAATAGTGAAGTATGACGTCATGGCGGTTTACAAGATCAAGGTGAAGATATGAGAGAGGAATTTTTCTATTTGTTGAAGATTGACATGAACAAGTTCAAACCAATCTGGGGCCTAATGTTGGGGATATTACTACTGGATGTAAACCGGCCAGGAGTAGCCGGGTTAACTCCTTGAAGATTAGAATCCCATGAAGATGCAAGAATGATGGCGCTTTACAAAGGTCCAAGGCCCAAAGGTGGGTTAAAGCATGTAGATGTAAACCGACCTGGTAATGTAACTTGTGTTGTAAGATAGGAAGGATAGAGACCGAACCGGACACATTTATGATCCGGATTTAGGACTCTGTAACCCGGCGGGCGTCAACCTATGTATATAAAGGGACGACCCGACAGCGGTTTAGGGACGAACAACAACTCGAGATCCAGACAAAGCGGATTCGCTCCCTGGCCTTCGAAACCCTAGCAATACCAATCACAACTAGACGTAGGCTTTTACCTTCCTTGAAGGGGACGAACAAGTATAAAACTCCCCGTGTCCCCTTGTCCGGTTTAACCCCTTTAAGCTAACCCGTAGCGATGGCTCCATGACTAAGTCCTTTCACAAGGTCATCTATCGTGACAAACCCACGACACCTACTCTCTTCAAGGATGCCCGTAAGTTTGTCCTATCTTGTGATGAATGTCAAAGAATTAGTAATATTAGTAGACGTCAAGAAATGCCTATGAATTATTCACTTGTTATTGAACCATTTGATGTTTGGGGCGTTGATTATATGGGACCTTTTCCTGCCTCTAATGGATATACACATATTTTAGTTGTTGTTGATTATGTTACTAAGTGGGTAGAAGCTATTCCAACTAGTAGTGCTGATCATAATACTTCTATTAAAATTCTTAAAGAAGTTATTTTTCCGAGGTTTGGATTCCTAGATATTTAATGACTGATGGTGGTTCATATTTTATTCATGGTGCTTTCCGTAAAATGCTTGCTAAATATGACGTCAATCATAGAATTGCATCTCCGTATCACCCACAGTCTAGTGGTCAAGTAGAATTGAGTAATAGAGAACTCAAATTAATTTTGCAAAAGACTGTCAATAGGTCTAGAAAGAATTGGTCCAAGAAACTTGATGATGCATTATGGGCCTATAGAACCGCATATAAAAATCCTATGGGTATATCTCCTTATAAAATGGTATATGGAAAAGCATGTCACTTACCTCTCGAACTAGAACATAATGCATATTGGGCTATTAAAGAGCTCAACTATGATTTCAATCTTGCCGGTGAGAAGAGGTTATTTGATATTAGCTCACTTGATGAATGGAGAACCCAAGCTTATGAAAATGCCAAGTTGTTTAAAGAAAAGGTTAAAAGATGGCATAACAAAAGGATACAAAAGTGTGAGTTTAATGTAGGTGATTATGTATTGCTATACAACTCTCATTTAAGATTTTTTGCAGGGAAACTTCTCTCTAAATGGGAAGGCCCATATGTTATCGAGGAGGTCTATCGTTCCAGTGCCATAAAAATCAACAACTTCGAAGGCACAAATCCAAAGGTGGTAAACGGTCAAAGAATCAAACATTATATCTCAGGTAATCCCATAAATGTTGAAACCAATATTATCGAAACCGTAACCCCGGAGGAATACATAAGGGACACTTTCCAGAACGTTTCAGACTCCGAAAAGGAATAGGTATGTGGTACGGTAAGTAAACTGATTTCAAAATAGTTTTTAAGGCAATATTTCTCCGTTTTGGAATATTTAGAAAAATAGAAAAATAAGTAGCAGTCCGGGAAGGACACGAGGGCCCCACAAGGGTGGAGGGCGCGCCCTACCCCCCTGGGCGCGCCCCCTACCTCGTGAGCACCTCGTGTGCCTTCCGGACTCCGTTTTCTTGCACGATATGTATTTTGGTCGACAAAAAATTCACTATTTATTCTCCCGAAGGTTTTGACTCCCGTATCACACAATTATCCTTTGTTTTTGTTTCGAGCTGTTCCGCTGCAGATTAGATCAATATGTCTTCCCAGGATTTGGAAGGAGAAAGCTATGTGGATGATTACTTAGCTAATCCTAAGGTTTATGGAGATGTGGAGCATGATGGTTGGACCGCGGAGGAAGAAGAGGACTATGAACCCAATGGGAAGGAGGAGACGAGCTCAGATGAATATGAAGCCCCATTACCTCAACCTGGGGATATGCACATGGAGTTCAAAAAGTCAAGTCTCCCTGATAGGGTAAAGAAACCAAAGTTCGTTCCCTTTTCGTCTCTTGAAGGAAAATAAGCAGGGCCTATGCAAAAAGATATTAACCCTGGAGTGGGAGATCAATGATCTGAGGGATCAAAATGTCGTCCTCAAGCGTAAACTAAGGGAGAAGTATATGCCATCAGCTAAGTCAACAACACCTCCACCTTCACCAACCAAGGAGATATAATCACATTGGTATGTGCACTCCCCTTGGCAACTGCCAAGCTTGGGGGAGGTGCCCCGGTATCGTATCACAATCACAACTCCTATCTTGGCTGTTTTCCTTAGTTCGATCCTATTAGTAGTATTTTGATCTAGTAGAATAAAGTTTATGGTATGATATAGTTTTGAGTTTTGCATTATGATCTCTCTATGTAATCGAGTTCGTGAGCTATATAATAAAGATTAGTGTTGAGTCAAGGGCTTGATTTTCTTGCTATGATCTTGGGTGAATAAAAGAAAAGAGAAAAGGAATAAGAAGAAACAAAAGTTCATATTGATCTTATTGAGAGTAATGACTTCACATAGGAAGAGTATGATAATTTAGAAGTTGTTGAGAGTTGACAAACATAGTTTGGTCATCGTTGCGATTAATAGGAAGTAATAAAGAAAGAGAGGTCTTCACATATAGATATACTATCTTGGACATCTTTTATGATTGTGAGCACTCATTAAAGTATGACATCCTAAAGAGTTGATATTGAACAAGGAAGTCAACATGATGAGTTATGTTTTCTTATATCTGAGATAAAGTATGTTGGCATGGATCCTCCAACATGTTGAGCTTGCCTTTCCCCCTCTTGCTAGCCAAATTATCAGCACCAAGTAGAGATACTACTTGTGCTTCCAAATACCCTTAAACCAGTTTTGCCATGAGAGTCCATCATATCTACCTATGGACTGAGTAAGATCCTTCAAGTAAGTTGTCATTGGTGCAAAGCAATAAAAATTGCTCTAAATATGTATGATTGATGGGTGTGGGAGAAATAAGCTTTATACGATCTTGTGATGTGGAAGTAATAAAAGTGACGGACTGCATAATAAAGGTTCATATCACAAGGGGCAATATAAAGTGACGTTCTTTCGCATTAAGATTTTGTGCATCCGACCATAAAAGCACATGGCAACCTCTGCTTCCCTCTGCGAAGGGCCTATCTTTTATTATTATCTCCTACCTTATGCAAGTGTCATGGTGATCTTCACCTTTCCTTTTTCATTTTATCCTTTGGCAAGCTCGGCATGTTGGAAAGAACCTGCTATATATATATATCTATATATATATATATATATATATCTAATTGGATGTAGGGGGGCATGAGTTATTATTGTTGACATTACCCTCGAGGTAAAAGGTTGTGGGGCGAAACTATAAGCCCCTATCTTTCTCTGTGTCCGATTAAAACTCCGTAACCACAAGTATTGCATGAGTCTTAGCAATTATGAAAGACTAGATGATAGTTGAGTATGTGGACTTGCTTTTTAGCTCTAACATAGACTCTTTCTGATGTTATGATAAATTGCAATTGCTTCAATGACTGAGGTTATAGTTTGTTGGTTCTCAATAAGGTTTCTGATTCATACTTTTGCATTGTGAATAGATCATCACTTGAACATAAGTAATCATATGAAAATATTTATATATGTTGTTGTTATGTGAATAATCATGATGCCTTCATGTGCGTATTTTATTTTTATCGATGCCTCTACCTCTAAACATGGGGACATATTTATTGTTATCGGCTTTCGCTTGAGGACAAGCGAGGTCTATGCTTGGGGGAGTTGATACGTCCAGTTTGCATCATGCTTTTATATCGATATTTATTGCATTATGGGCTGTTATTTCACATTATGTCACAATACTTATGGCTATTCTCTCTTATTTTACAAGGTTTACATAAGGAGGGAGAATGCCGGCAGCTGGAATTCTGGGCTGGAAAAGGAGCAAATATTAGAGACCTATTCTGCACAACTCCAAAAGTCCTAAACTCCACGGAATATCTTATAATAAATAATGAAAAATCCTCTCCAAAGATGAAGACCAGGGGGCCACACCCTATCCACGAGGGTGGGGGCGCCCCCCCCCCCTAGGGCGCGCCCCCTATCTTGTGGGCCCCCTGGTGGCTCTTCGATGACCATCTTCTGCTATATGAAGTCTTTCGTCGAGAAAAAAACAAGAAGAAACCTTTCGGGACGAAACTCCGCCACCACGAGGCGGAACCTTGGCGGAACCAATCTAGGGCTCCGGCAGAGCTGTTCTGCCGGGGAAACTTCCCTCCCGGAGGGGAAATCATCGCCATCGTCATCACCAACGCTCCTCTCATCGGGAGAGGGCAATCTCCATCAACATCTTCATCAACACCATCTCATCTCAAAACCCTAGTTCATCTCTTGTATCCAATTCTTGTCTCCAAGTCCTGGATTGGTGCTAGTAGGTTGCTAGTAGTGTTAATTGCTCCTTGTAGTTGATGCTAGTTGGTTTAATTGGTGGAAGATCATATGTTCAGATCCTTTATGCATATTATTACCCCTCTGATTATGAACATGAATATGCTTTGTGAGTAGTTACGTTTGTTCCTGAGGACAAGGGAGAAGTCTTGCTATTAGTAGTCATGTGAATTTGGTATTCGTTCGATATTTTGATGAGATGTATGTTGTCTAGCATCTAGTGGTGTTATGTGAACGTCACCTACATAACACTTCACCACTATTTGGGCTTAGAGGAAGGCATTGGGAAGTAATAAGAAAATGATGGGTTGCTAGAGTGACAGAAGCTTAAACCCTAGTTTATGTGTTGCTTCGTAAGGGGCTGATTTGGATCCATATGTTTCATGCTATGGTTAGGTTTACCTTAATACTTTTTTTGTAGTTGCGGATGCTTGCAATAGAGGTTAATCATAAGTGGGATGCTTGTTCAAGTAAGAACAGCACCCAAGCACCGGTCCACCCACATATCAAATTATCAAAGTACCGAACGCGAATCATATGAACGTAGTGAAAACTAGCTTGACAATATTCCCATGTGTCCTCGGGAGCGCTTTTCCTTATATAAGAGTTTGTCCAGGCTTGTCCTTTGCTACAAAAAGGATTGGGCTACCTTGCTGCACTTTATTTACTTTTGTTACTTGTTGCTCGTTACAAATTATCTTATCACAAAACTATCTGTTACCACTTGTTTCAGTACTTGCAGAGAACACCTTGCTGAAAACCGCTTATCATTTCCTTCTGCTCCCCGTTGGGCTCGACACTCTTACTTATCGAAAGGACTACGATAGATCCCCTATACTTGTGGGTCATCAGGACACACTCTCCCCGCTTGTTGCTATGCTTCTCCTAGATAGATCTTGCGTGATCGTAGGCAATTTTTTTTTAAATACTACGTTCCCCAACAGGAACATCATAATATTTTCTTTGAGGCATCATGACTACGCAAACAAGAACGCACGCAAAAACAGATCCGGCAAGAAAACGGCAAATGAAAAAGAGGGCGAATAAAACGGCAAATTTTTGTGAAGTGGGGGAGAGGAAAACGAGAGGCAAATGGCAAATAATGCAAATTGCAAGGAGCTGAGATTTGTGATTAGGAACCTGGTAGATGTTGATGATGTCTCCTCGGCACCGACGCCAGAAATTCCTTTTGATGTCTGCTGGAACTACGTCGGTATTTCCCCAAAGAGGAAGGGATGATGCAGCACAACGGCGCTAGGTATTTCCCTCAGTGATGAGACCAAGGTTATCGAACTAGTAGGAGAACCAAGCAACACTACGTAAACAGCACCTGCACACAAATAACAAATTCTCGCAACTCGACGTGTTAAAGGGGTTGTAAATACCTTTCGGGTAACGGCGCCAGAACTTGGCAAACCGACGTGAGAAAGTTGTAATAAGTTGATAGATCGAACGCCAAATAAAATAAAGTGCAGCAGGCTATTTTTGTATTTTTGGTTTAATAGATCTAAAAATAGAAGCAAAGGAACTAGATCGCAAAGGAAAATATAATAAGAAAGAGACCCGGGGCCGTAGATTTCACTAGTGGCTTCTCTCGAGAAAAATAGCAAACGGTGGGTAAATGAATTACTGTTGGGCAATTGATAGAACTTCAAATAATCATGATGATATCCATGCAATGGTCATTATATATGCATTGATAACCCACAAGTATAGGGGATCACAACAGTTTTCGAGGGTAGAGTATTCAACCCAAATTTATTGACTCGGCACAAGGGGAGCCAAAGAATATTCTCAAGTATTAGCAGCTGAGTTGTCAATTCAACCACACCTGGAAACTTAATATCTGCAGCAAAGTGTTTAGTAGCAAACTAATATGATAGTAGTGGTAACGGTGGTAAAAGGTAACGATAGCAAAAGTAATATTTTTGGTGTTTTGTAGCGATGATAACAATAGCAACGGAAAAGTAAATAAGCGAAGAACAATATATGGAAAGCTCGTAGGCAATGGATCGGTGATAGAGAATTATGCCGGATGCGGTTCATCATGTAACAGTCATAACCTAGGGTGACACAGAACTAGCTCCAGTTCATCAATGTAATGTAGGCATGTATTCCGAATATAGTCATACGTGCTTATGGAAAAGAACTTGCATGAAATCTTTTGTCCTACCCTCCCATGGCAGCGGGGTCCTATTGGAAACTAAGGGATATTAAGGCCTCCTTTTAATAGAGTACCGGACCAAAGCATTAACACATAGTGAATACATGAACTCCTCAAACTACAGTCATCACTGGGAGTGGTCCCGATTATTGTCACTTCGGGGTTGCCAGATCATAACACATAGTAGGTGAGTATAGACTTGCAAGATAGGATCAAGAACTCTCATATATTGATGAAAACATAATAGGTTCAGATCTAAAATCATGGCACTTGGGCCCTAGTGACAAGCATTAAGCATAGAAAAGTCATAGCAACATCAATCTCACAACATAGTGGATACTAGGGATCAAACCCTAACAAAACTAACTCGATTACATGATAAATCGCATCCAACCCATCATCGTCCAGCAAGCCTATGATGGAATTACTCACGCATGGCGGTGAGCATCATGAAATTGGTGATGGAGGATGGTTGATGATGACGATGGCGACGGATTCCCCTCTCCGGAGCCTCGAACGGACTCCAGATCAGCCCTCTCGAGAGAGTTTAGTGCTTGGCAGTGGCTCCGTATCGTAAAACGCGATGAATCCTTCTCCCAAGTTTTTTCTCCCCGAAAGTGAATATATGGAGTCAGGGTTGAGGTCGGTGGAGCGTCAGGGGGGCCACGAGGCAGGGGCGCGCCCAGGGGGTAGGGTGCGCCCCCACCCTCATGGACAGGTGGAGGCCACTACAAAAAAATACACTTCCGTGATGATACGTGTTTGTCACAGTAGGTCACGTTTTCTGTCATGCATGTACATCCATGACAAATTTATGACAGAATCAAGATAGTCATACCTGTGCTGTCGTAGAAGTGTTCCATGACATTACCAAAATTATCATCACGGAAGTGTCCACTTCCATGACGATAAATCATGCATCACATAAGTGCTTTCGTCAAGGGTGACCGACACGTGGCATCCACCGTAACGGAACGCCGTTAAGCTATCGGGTCCGGTTTTGGATCCGATAACCCGTTTATAGCCCGGAACAATGGGGATTTTCCACGTGTAAAATCATCATTGGCCGAAGGAAACATGTGTCAGCTCCGCATTGGCATAGGTGTCACTCATCCAATGGGCGAGATGCGCCTATGATATGTTAACACGTGAACCATCCCAAAACTAGCCCATAAAGTTTAAATGGGCCGGCCCAACTAAAGGCCCATAAGATTTTGTGGACCATAATGGGTCGGCCCAGCTAAAGGCCCACAAGATTTTGCGGGCCATAATGGGTCGGCCCACGTGAAGGCCCACAAGATTTTTGTGGGCCATAATGGGCCGGCCCAGCTAAAGGCCCACGAGATTTTGCCGAAATTAATGGGTTGGCCCAGCTGTAGGCCCACAAGATTTTGAGGACCCTAGTAGGACGGCCCATTAATTGGCTGCCACGTTTCGGGCCTAAAAATGCCCCATATGAGATCCGGCCCATTAAAAGCCTACCACGTTCTGGGCCAAATTACGGCCCAGATCAGGTTCGGCCCTTTAAGAGGCTTTGGGCTAAATTATGGCCCATATCAGATTCGTCCTGTCAACTGGACGCTATGCTTTTCAGACCACTTGCTAAAGGCCCATTTAGTAATTCGGCCTGATATTAGTTTCGGCCTGTTAAGGGCCCGTTTAACATTTCGGCCCTATATTAATTTTGGCCTATTAAAAGCCCGTCATATAGTTGGGCCTAACTACGGCCCGGTTTGCATCCGGCCTGCTCATAGCCGATAATGTGATTGGGCCAAATAAGAACCGAGACAATTTTGGCCTGTTATAAGCCCATGAATTGATTGGCACATTCATGGGTCGGGGTCTACTTCGTCCTGCTGTCGACCTGTGAGCTATTTGGCACGTTCCAGGCCCAACCTACTTTTCAGCCTCCTAAAGGCCCATTGAGTTTTCTTGGGAAAATAGGGCCGGCTGTTTACTCGGCCTATTAAAGGCCCAAATCTACTAGTGGGCCAGTTTACATTTAGGCATGTTAACGGACCAAGATGACGGGGCCCATGATGCGGATCATACAGGTGATTTGCATGACGGTCGTTTGGCCGGTTTACTGCGAAGACAGGATATATATATATAGTAAAATAACTGCAGCATAGTGAATAATAAAAAAAAACCTAGACTATACAATAAAGATATTACGGCATATTACATCCACATGGCATCAAATTTCGCCACTATGATAATAAATCACAAGCAGACAGCAGATTACATACACTGGGCATCAAAGATCACCACCAGTGCAACTAAACACGCCAACAAAATAATATACAAAAACCGATAGCACTTCAATAGAGTTCAAGAAAGGTTAGCCCTGCTCGGGAGCTGCAGCGCAAGCAGTTGAGCAAGCTGGTGAGACTGCACTTGTTTGACACTTATATCCTCCTCACTCTGAAAGATGAACAAGCAGACAGATGACAGGTTTTTGCACATATAAGTATCAGTGCTGACAATTCATCACATTTCTTACTGACGAATAAAGTGACACAGTTTATAATAGCATTAACACAATATGGTATTGTTCAGGTCAAGACATGGCAGGAAATGACAATGTGAAGGAGTTGGCAGCTTCACGACACCACTGGATTACAAATCAAGAACTCATAAGTATCAATGGTTAGTGTGCTGTCAATTTATCCCATTTCAGATTGGCAAAATAAGATCACTTGCTCTGTATAGTTTAATTTACATGGTATGAAGAAGGAACTTGGTTGTATAACTGAAAACTTAAATTGAGAAGGACAAACTTTTGTTTATGAACTAGAGTACATAATAAACTTTAAACATGCAATTTGATGCAAACACCAAAAATAAACAGTTGTTGCAGTCATGCCTAACCAAATATACACAACAAAGTTTGAAGGCTTGAGAAGGACAAACTTACATTATTGGTGAAGGCAGGCTCTATAAAGCCCTTGTCCATGATGATGGGGGGCCAATTCAAGAAGTTTACCACAGAATCTTCTTCATAAGCATTGCCTTTATTTTACATTTTGTTAAGAGTAAATATAGATGTGATAATATAAGAAAAAATGGAGAATATTTAAGATAAGATGAAGAGTGATGCTACATAACCAAGTAACTATACATGTAAGTACAGCGATACAGACAAAAGGTGCAACCAAGAGCAATGCAGAGCTAAACTTTTTCAGTAGCATCGGTGTTATCCAACCGTATGGTAAGAGTAAATATAGATCTTATGTGTAGAAAGTGGAGGGCAAAGGAAAATAAGCTACAGACTGATGGTACATGAACAACTACCTGTCAATATAAGTACACTGATAAAGGACAGCAGGTACTTACAAGAACAATGCAGAGCTAAAAAAATTCATTGGCATTGGATATATTCTACACTAATGTAACCATTCATACAGATCAGATAATTTGGAGCGAACAATTGATAAGCAAGCTATCATGCATACTGCTCCCACATAATGAACCATGTATGTATGCAAGTACAGTGATACAGGACAACAGGTACTAACAACAGCAAAGCAGCGGGCAACATATTTGCGATATCCTGTCGTTCTTTTCAAACCGGAATTCTTTTTCGAGCAGATTTCCTGCAAAAAAGATCTGTAAGGCACATGCGGAAAAGTAGAAGTTCAAATTGTCATGCGATATCATAGACAGTACCTCATCCTCGGAACGACACCAGTGCATAACAAGGTTTTTCCATTCAATGTCTTCTAAATTTAGCACAAGAGACTTCACCAGAAATTCGTTTATAGACTTGCCATCAAAGTGTGCTTTCCTCAGGTAACACCAATACTGCTGCAATGCTTCCTTGAAAAGCGCAAGCAAGCTTTGCTCGTCATGACTATCCAGATTGACCCTCGCCTACTTACAACAATGTAATGTAAATCATTGATGTGTGCAATCAGTAGAAAACAGGAAAATAATCACCATGAATAATAGCACTTACACGTAACTGGGACAGGAAGATGTGAAAATGGTGTTTGTCTTCACTATAATCTTCCAATGATGGGAATATATGCACGTAGTCCTTAACAACATTGAAAGCATTGTCTTTTAAACTGGGAATAACTGGAATGGGGTTCCAATCTACAGGAATTGGCCGTCTCTACAGTTGGGATAGGTCTTCGTCCGGTGGACTTGCTGTACTTTTTGCTGGAGTGGGATTTTTCTATGGTACGGCTAGTGCTATGGCAACTGAAATCGGCATACCTTTTGCTGGAGTGCAGGTCCTGTGTGGTGGGGCTAGTGGTGTGGCCAGTAAAGTATGGGTATAGTCTGCTGGAGTTGGTCCTACATTTTGTGTCACTGGTTGTACAGCCAATATAAGTGGGGTGTTGTCTGATTTCTCCGGCACAACCACGTTTTTCAAGGACTTTGCTGGTGCTCCTTAAGGTTCGGCAATCACCCTCTTCCTTTTTGATGTCTGATGCACAAGAACAACATTTGAGTAGAAAAACGTGGTATGATGACAGATGGAATATGTATTGATAATGGATGGGCATGGCATCTCGACATATATGATGAGTAAACTAAGCATATGGCGGTGCAAGAAAGTAGAAGAAATGCAAGACAACATATGCAAGATACACGCAATCAATAAAACCTTGCCAAATTAGAGCAGGCACCTTGATGGGTGAACATGACAGGCCATCTGCCTTTGACTCCTCGAGGTTAGAATAGTCATTAGGATCATATTCTGAACAAGAATCTACAGGTGGGGAGCGTATGAGTTTCAGTGCATCCAGAATGGCACTCAATGCCTTGGTGCCAATTTTGTAACACATTGCATGTTCCACAATATTCTTATGATGCATGGATTCAGATATTCACTGCAATTACATATAATATCTGAGAACCATGAAAACATAAATAGTTGTGAGATTATCTTCGTAATGCAGAGGATGTTCTAATATAGGGGCGCCCCTGTAAACACTTGTGTGCTATCACTGGATTCTGATGAGAGAGCTCATGTGTGCTGTAATATGGTGCGTGCATTTATATAATCTGGCACAAGTACACAAAAAAATAGGCTCCAGATGTAAGGACAGTTGGCAGATGATAGGTTCAAAATATATTGTATAGAGAGTTTATTGCCAAACCATGATAACAAGAGCACACAACAAATAGGCAGATCATGGTGTACATAAAAGGGGTACACCATAACCACGATATATAAATCGGGAAAGTGGAACTAGCTTGAAAATACGGTGTTGTATTGCCGCTAGTAATTGAAAGCCTATCGATCAAGTACATGCCAGCTCTATCAGCTATTGAGTGCAGATGTCCCTGCTCCCCTTCCTGACAAGGAACATACTGTACGTACTAAATACAGAATAACAAAAGAGGAACATGTTAAAGAATAGAAGAGGAAGCATATTCTTGAGGTTCCGCTTAATTGCATACAATGTTGGTTGCCCAATCATGATGAATCACAGCGCCCAAAGAAATGCAATTCCATGATGTCTCTCTATATGTGGCAATTTTGAACAAGAGTCATTAGGATCATATTCTGAACAAGAGTCAACGGGTGGGGAGCGTATGAGTTTCATTGCATCCAGAATGGCACTCAATGCCTTGGTACCAATTTTGTAAGTCATTGCAGTGTTTAGCTTCAAGAGTGGACTGCTGCTAGTGCGACACAAAGCAGCTACACATATCATAGTGTAGATATAATGGGAAAACCGTAAGCATCAGAGTAAAATCAGCAAAGTGGAACTTGTTGGAATATATGTGCTAGTATTGCTGGTACGGCTAGAAAGGCTTCGGATACCAGCTCTCTTCAACTAAAGATGCGGTACTGTTAATATCAGTGTAACTCTCAAAGGCGACACAGCTCCCCGCATTTCCTTGCTATTCTTATAGGATTCAAGTGGGCAGGCCACTACAAATCCTATTCCCATGTTTACAAAATCCTACGAATCAAAGAGGCCCGAAGAGTCTAAAGTGTCCATACCAACCGACCGTATAGACCTCTACACCGCAAATGTCCCTGCTCATCTTCACTACAAGGAACATACTGTACTACTATCATACTCCCTCCATTCGAAAATATAAGTCTTGGTAGAGATTTCCACTATGGATCTCATACAGATGTATCCAGATACAATTTAGAGTGTAGATTCACTCATTTTGCTCCATATGTAGTCCATGGTGGAATCTATACAAAGACTTGTATTTAGGAACGAAGAGAGTACTTATTAAAGAAGAACGGAAGAGAACATGCTAAAGAAGAGCAAGCAGATTTTGGATAATAAAATGTTCGTTGCGCAGTGCCCACACATGATGAACCAGAGCGCATTAAGAAAGCAACTCCTTGTTGTCTCTCTATATGTGGTGCACGTCCTTTTTTGTAAGTAAAGTAGGAACATTAGCGGACCAATTAAATGTTATCTGTTTTAGTAATATCAGCATCATATTAGATTCGTACTTGAGCAACAAGTTTGGAATTATGAGTGGCTTGTTTAGCTTGATGGATTCAGGAGCAGTGCTAAGCAGGTATGATGATGATACTGAATATAAAGGCATGTCTGCATTTGGGTCAGTCGACCATTTCAGGCGGTTGGATGAAGATCCTACGTCTCCTAACCCTTCTTCTTCCTCGTCTCTGATTCTTCCCATACAGAACACCGCACGGGCCACCGGCCGGACCGTCGGCCCCCACTGCCTGTGTTCCTCCGCCACCCCCACCCCCCCTCCCCCACCCCGCCCCCACCCACGTCGAGTTTTCTTCATTCGGCGAGGCCCCACCACCGCCCCCCCCCAACAACCAAAGTCCCCACCCGAGCCCCTTCGTTCGCACCGGCGAACTTCGGCGAGCTCTGAAAAATCGACTGGCCCAATTTTGAAATTTAGTCTACTGTGATTTAACTAGTGTGGAATATAAAAGGTGAAAACCATAACCATTGGGAGTATAGTGTTGAGCGTGCCATGGCGGATCTGAAGGTGCAAACCGGACAAAGGCAACTTCGCAACCAATGTTCGCTCTCAACTAGCAAGTAAGTGATGGACAAGAAATCAAAGTAAAGCCGTGGCGATCTATTTTCTTGCTGCGATAAATAAGTTGAGCAGATATGAAAGAGTACCTCCTCTAGTGCGGCGCCGTGTATGCATCAGCTGAGAATTTGACGGTGATGCGGTAAAGATGGCTGTCGGCGGCATGGAAGCAGATCTAGGAGGGTAGACGGTGGCGGCGGGGCGCGGTGGACGAGACGGTCATAGGAGCGGCGCTGGCAAGGTGGACGACGGCGGGGATGCAAGGATCCCGGTCCAAAGCCGTGGATGAGAGAGGTCGATCTCTTGTAATGGACGGTGGCGTTGGGGTATCAGCTCCGGCATGGTGGAGGAGGACGGCGGTGGATGGGGTGGCGGACGGAGGAGGCTGCGGTGGAGAGGGTGTTTTGGCGCTCACGGAGTACGAATGGGGAAATGGGGGTGGAGAGGAAGGGGGAACCATGTCTTCAGGGCGCGCTTCTCTCAAATGCGAGGAAATTTACAAACTTAGCCCCCGTTTCAAATTTCCTATATCACAACAATTTTAGTCAGTTGGGGATAGGACGGTAATCTCGCATACACCGAATATTTGCCGACGAGAGTTTGTTTTTGGTGCCCACCGTGTATGAATCGGGGAGGGAGTCGATTTCGACCAAGGACACACTGTGTTTTGGCGCCCACCGTGTATGAATCCGGGTGAGAGGCAGTTATGTCACGTTTGAGTGAAATTACAAACCTACCCCTATCAAAACCTATAGAAATCGAGTAGATAGGCTTTGCGTGGCAGGGATAGGCAATAGTAATTTCCATCTCGCATATTTTGGTTTCGGGCGGTTACTGCGACATTCCCCACTTCGTTCAAATTTTGCAGAGTGCACGTTTACCGTGCCAACTCAATTCGAATCCCATTTGAATTCTATTTTTTCGGGCGGGATCCATTTTCGATTGGAATAAAATTCTATATACATCATTTTTTATATATACTTTCAAAAGCACAAC